>NC_068357.1:107827752-107928942 GCF_020536995.1 Dreissena polymorpha | reverse complement strand
TATCTCACCATTAACCGGTTGTATATTTCTTTGTCATGTGTTGCATGCGGAATGATGGGCATATTGCCTTTTTTCCTGAATAAACATCTATATATCTATCTATCTATAACTCGACTTCACTCGCTGCGAAATATCTTGGCGGGATGACCTAATTAGGGCTCCACATAGAAAATTTGCTGGGAGTAAAGTCGAAATATAAAGCGAATTTAAATACGAAATTAACGCTAATCACCTTTAAACTGATATGGCTGAAAAGTGAGCATCATTTAAAACATAAACAAAAGTAATTAAGGGTATAAAACGGCGAAAAATAACCGTCTCGGTATGGACGTCGCCATATTGACTATCACGTGATTACCCCCTCTGCATCTAGTACTTCCTCATTTCAATAGTTGCATCATCAATATCCTAATCGCCGTCCTCATCATCATCGTCGTGGTCTCAATTTGACATCATCATCAACAACAACAACAAAATTACCATAAAGTTAAAGTAATAATCATTTAATCCCCCATCCTAATATCACATCTGCATCTTCATAATCATTACTGTTTTAAATTAACAATACCATTATCAGCAGCTTTTTCTCGTATCATTTGCTTTGATATGGACATGTCAGGAGCACTAATGTCTGGTTTTTGAAATATTGCTTTGCTTGTGATTAATATAATACGTATCGTATATTATATGTTGATATTAGTGATACCATGTTAAAGGGGCCTTTTCACGTTTTGGTAAATTGACAAAATTAAAAAAAGTTGTTTCAGATTCGCAAATTTCATTTTAGTTATGATATCTGTGAGGAAACAGTGATACTGAATATTTACCATGCTTTAAAATAGCCATTATATGCATCTTTTGACGATTTAAAAACCTGAAAATTATCAAGCGTTGCAACGCGAAACGATGAAATAATTTGGAGAGTTCTGTTGTTGTCATTATATTTTGTGAAACTACGAGGATTGCTTATTTAAAGTATCAAATACTTCCTTCATTGTATGAGCACTGATGGCCGAGTGATATAAGTGCTAGACTTTTACTCCAGGACTCCAGTGGTTCGAGCCCTGACGAGGGTAACTTATTTGTCCATTTTTAATTTTATTCTTGATTTTATACTGGAGCTTTTAAGATCCAATGTTTACATTTATCAATATAAAGCATGTAATGACAAACTTCAATACATGTCAAAATCTGTGAAAAGGCCCCTTTAATAATAAGATGAAGGTTATGATTATAATGACGATACAGTCGTGAAAAAAGAAGACTGAAACAATGGCGGCGATGGCACTATGATTTTCTTCTTGTTGATTATGACAAAACACATCATGGTGGGGCTGTGTTTTTGTCGTTAATGATGATGGTTATACTCTGTGGCTAACAATGGTAATACATCACAAACATAAAATATAGAACACACTACACAGTTTTCATTGTCGAATGCCGGTTGACATGTTTGATCCACACGTAACGAACTTTGGTGTTGAACATCAAATATAGGTGGGCATCAAAGTGTTGAGCAACAAGGCACAATTCATTTTTAATCATTACAACATTCAAGATTTAACACACACAGAAATGTAAAAATTGTTGGCACAGTTAATGTATCACCAACGACGGTCATGAACTTGCATAATTTCCAAATGTAGATTTCCTTGGTGACATCATCGTCATGAATCACAAACTACCTGGTTTTTAAATTTTGTTTTCATATTTTGGATTTATTAATGGTTTGATGTTTATATTAATTGTGCTAGAAATCAATCAGGTCTGTAAAATTGCTGCATTTGTTTCCAAAGTATTAGTGCGTGACGTTCAATCATAAAACTATGTTTTGACTCATTGTTTATTTTGAGCGCATGCTTAGAATGTGTTAGAATTGTCCATTATTACTGCTAAATTACATAGTTTATTTCGATTTTGTATATATTAAATTGCATGAGTTATATTAGAATATATATTAAATGTACAAGTAATATATAACAATGTATCTCTTACACTTTAATTGGACAATGGTGTGAATGATTATGTAAATGCTTAATGATGCTTTAAATATAATTTGTCTTCTGCGTGTGTAGCTGAAGTTTGCCAATGTTTATGAAGATTGCCATGACTGAAATTGATATAGTTCACTTTGATTAAAAAAGCAACTTTTGCTTTTGAGTGTAGGGTGCGTTTGTCAAATGTGAGTGATTCTTTTTAATATGATGAATAATATATTCCTAATAACATATAATATTCGTACAAAGGGGTAGGCTTATTTTGAGCGCAGCGTGTGTATTCGGAGCAGAAGGGGGGGGGGGGTAATCGCTGATAATTTGATTTTACTTGACCTATTTATAGTCTCACATTCTTAACGATTACATATGATGCGCGAATATACAACGTTTTCATTATGTACAAGATAAGAATTGATGCAAAGCATCAAAGGGCGTCGGGAATTTCAGTGTAAAAGGCACTCAATGAAGTTACATGGAACGTTTTTTTTTCTACTGTAAATATTAATATGTTGGCCGATTATTTTAAACAAAATAGAAAAAGCTACTGGTATAACCATTATCTATAATTGTGTGTTATAACCCCCAAATAACCATTATTTATTATGTTGTGTTATCACCCCCAAATAACCATTATCTATGATTTTGTGTTGAGCCCCCAAATATTTCATAGTTCATTTTATTTACATTGGTTTCCTTTTTTTACTGGCATCCGTGTACAGTTTTCATTAATGGAACAGAACTGTGTAGGGTTTTAAAAATCTGCTTCATCTTGTAAGCGTAATTTCATATTTTTCTCAACTTCAAGGGGAGATGATTCTGAACTTATTCTTACGTTGCTCATTTACGATAGGGGTCGAGTACTCATTGATATGAAAACGCTGTAAAAGTTTGAAAAAAAATGAATTAAAACTGTAAATTGAATAAAGAAGCTGCATTTCACAATACTTTGAAATTCAGTAAAAGATCATTATAGATTAATTGCTCCGATATTCATCATTTTCAATAGGGTTCGAGTAATACTGATATAAAAACACTCAACAAGTTTGGAAAGATTCAGACGAAAGTTGTGAAATCTTTTAAACAAGTTGAAATTGTTTATTTTGTCAAATTTAATAGAAAAAAATTCTGGACTTATTGTCCCGATGTTTCTCAATTAAAATGAGGTAAAAATGCTCATTGATATGATTTTGATTATGCTTTGATTTTATACAAAACCAGAAAGTTTCGCATATTTGCCCAGTCCCTGTGATCTTTCCCCTGTGATCAGTTGTGGATCAGTTATTTATTAAAACAATTAGCTTAGCATTATTGGCAATAAATGTTGTAATAAACGTAATAGGCACAAATGCAGTACTTATTTACACTAATTTACACAAAAATCACCACCATGCAAGATATTCTTAAAACAAAAATATATACATTGATCCGTAAAATAACTTCTCCTCCCATAAGCGAAAAAAAAAGCATTACATACTAGTCGCCACTCTCCAGAGCGACGCCAATAAATGTAAATCATAATTTGTTCATTGACTGTTTTGCGTGGTGTGTCCAAAATTATTCCATTTATATTTTATTTACGCCGTGTGTCAATTTGTGAAAGAATGTAGTCCAGGAACTGAATTCTTTGACATTAATGATTGAATTGTACCAATTAAAAATATGTATATTGCTATTATTTGTATCAGTTTAGTTTATTTAGTTTATTGAGAGTTAACGGTTGTTTTTGGTTTATAAAAAGAAACAATGTATCCACTTTGACATACGTGTATTTGCGGATTTACTTAAGGTAATTATTGTAAAGTGTTAATGGGGAATTAAATAAGTTTATATCTATTCAAAAGACACATTGTTATTGGAAACAAAACTGCTCTATAGAGTTTTGCGTATTTATTTCAAAGATTATGGTATAAGAAGTTTTGCTTTAAGCAGCCAGTACAAGATTACGCATATTGATATCAGTAATTCCAGAACAATGGCTTGCTTATTAAACTTATTTATTAAATATAATGGAAAAGAGCCTTTAGGGGTTATTAACATAAAAGAATGGCATTTACAGTATCGAAAAAAACTTCTCGTAATGGAGAGCCGGTTTTCACTTCATCATCGACATAAGTAAGCTATAAGTCTAGGAAGGAATTCTCTGTAAATGATGACCACGGCCTATTTGAAGAAAGTTCTTTTCAGGTAGATATGTTGGATATTTTGTTGAAAGAAAGGATTATCTATGTTCAAAATATCTTATATGATCTATATCTATTGACGGCACAAATATGAAGTGGGCATGTGTATTTACAATTAATTTACAAGAACATTTACTGTTGCTTTGCTTCCTCATACACATTATGAGAATCCAAACAGGCAGATACGCCCAAACAACAAACCACGAAATGAACGTTATTGTTTATGTTGTGAGGACTTGGATTTAGAAGATGAATACCATTTTATATGTATATGCCGTTGCTACACTGATTTAAGAAAAACATATATAAGCCGTATATTTATATTAACCCATCTGTATTTTAATTCCAAAAGTTATTAATTTCATGTGAAAAATAAGATATTAAAATGTATGTAAATATATCAAAGAAGCTCTTGTAATTAGAAATTCGATTCTAAATAATACTGTTCAATAAATTTCATTACCGCCTTGATAGTGTATTAGTATTTGTATTCATAAACGTGTATTTCAAGTTATTTAATGTTATGTTGTTATACCTAGTTACCTGACAGAAAATAATCTGTATACTTTAGTATGAAGGCGATGTACTTGTGTATAAGTCTGAATAAACTGTCTGTCTCTCTATATAAACTTGTTGTTCTTTTTAAGGAAGAGGTGATATTATCATTGGGACACGTTTGAAATAATATCTTGCTAGATGAATAGTAATAAGAAATAGTAAATGTAAATGTACGCATGCCTTGCGCACTTTAAAAGATTGATGCTGACACATTCTTATCTACCATGTCTAATAGGCATATTAGAAAGATATAATTCAATTTATATAATAAGAGAGTTATCGCTGATTTATGAAAACTGTAAAAAAAACAACTATTTTAAATAATGGAATTGCCAAATAAAAATACTATCAAATATTAATCAACAGCAGAATACTATCAATAAGTGACATTTATGCATAGGAATTCGTTTCAGCGGTATAGAATAAAACGTTAAACAGGGAACGTGTTTCAAATTGTGGAACCATTAATGCATTTAGACATAGAATATGATATTTGTCTATTTATTCTTCACATTATAACCACCCACCAACTGAAAGTGTAATGATATGGCCCATCACTGGTGTATTGATGTATTTTATCAAATGTAATACAGACAACACAAAACTAAATAATGATTTCATATATGCACTAATAAAAAATACTATTTACATACTTGATAAACGGAAATTTTCGATTGCAAATTGATCATCTTTACTAAGGCAGAAAAAAAAACGATGTCTTTTAACCAAAAGTCATCAATGCTGAAATGCGTTATGAAATAAGGCGTATCGAAATGCAGAAGGGTCAGTGTTAATTAATTAGGTCAACATTTAAAAAGGATAATCGATAATTATTAGCAAAAGATACTGAAAAAGAAGTTAAAACAAGCGTAAATTTAATACCACAATTTTTATATAAACAATTGCATAACAACTTACTTACGTTAAATATTAAGTAACTTGATATAATCAGAAGTAATTTCACGTTCAAGATGGCGTCATAGCGCCGGTTGAAAACATAAGAAAATATTCCTTTAAACTTATGGCTGAATTTGTTACGTTACTTATGCGTTTTTGAAACAAGTATTGAGCAATATCTGACTATTGAAAGAAAACACACAATTATTTGAGTGAAATAATACACAACTAACGTAATGGCCATCCATAACACAGCATAGTAATAAAAGTTAAAGTGGATACGTCAAACAACAACAACAAAAGAGGGTAAGCGTGAAACAATGAAATAACAGATACAAATGTTCAACAAATGCATCAGTTGTGCACCTTAAGCTTTGACGTGGAAATAATATATTATATTCACACATTTGTATAAAACAAATCAAAAATTTACTACTAAATGTGTATTACTGATTAACGACTGATTAAAACAAAATTGAGCAAACTTTTGCCAAATTATATTCAGTTCTAAACTTTATGTTAAAGCTATATGTATAGGTTATTTTAACAGCTTAATTTATGCAATTGTGTTCATTTCATTGATTTACTCATAACTTATTGTATAGTGATTGGTATACATTGTCGAAACTTTCCCTTATTCGATTTGCGTTCAATGTTGCCGCTGAATTATCGAAATAAATCTTCGTAATAAATAAGCTAAGAGAGCTAAGCAGAAAAAAACGTTCAGCTATTCCGTTATTTCCATCTTTCACAACACGGACCATGTAATAAGCATCGGTAATTGTATTAGCATAGGCTCTTATTTACAAGTATTTTTTACAAAAGTCAAATGAAGTCATAATTATTATCAAGAGGTATTTATAACTCTGAATTATGTTTTAAATAATTCTTTTCAGTGGCAAGTCCATTCAATTTAAGTCCATTAATGGCAATGTCATACATCCAATACAATTCAAACTCAACGACGCATACGAGAGTTAAAACAGTAATACATGCATGTAGATTGCAAGAGAAAGCATAAGGATTCACCCATTTATGCCTAGCGTCTAGAAAAAAGGCCTTGGCAAACAGCGTAAACCCAGATGAGACGCCGCATGATGCGGCGTCTCATCAGGGTCTGTGCTGTTTGATTAAAGGAATTTTTGTAAGTTATATTCTAAATATAGAAATAAATATACTAGACATCCCTCGTTTTTGAAATAAATTGATCCAATTAAGAAGGATGGGAGAGTCCACTTGGCATAAATGGATTAAACGTTAAAGATCAGTTTAATGAATTGGATTTATTTGTGTTCTTGAGGTATTGGCATTATTATTAAGACATGTGCCACGGTTCGTAGTTGAACGACATGCTAGACACTTTTAAATGAAACACAAGTAGACCTAAATTTTGAATTACGTTTGTTTTACGTATGACTCAGTGTTCGGAAATTATGCCTTTGCTATAAATAAGTAACAATTTGCTTTTAAAAGGATTGATTCATGCTTCTGTAGATGGCGATTCGCTGAACGTAAATCTAAACACGTTGATAATCAAATCTCGTGTTTAACCTCCAACATCAGACAAACTTAAAGTTTCCAAAATTTGTTTAATAAGCTTTAGTATTAGTGTCATTTTAAAGCAACCAACATTACAAGCTGTGCACCCAGTTCAATTTATTTTAATATAACGCTGTGCCTAGTTTGAATTATTTTAATATCTAAGTAACACCTGTATAATGATGCTGTTGCACAAAAAGGGACAGTGTTCTCAAATTGTATCACGTTATAATGTCAGAAATGTATTAACATATACAATATGTACATAAAGGCACACTCGTAGTAAATATTATCAAAGCCCAATAAATTATGAGTAAAATGGTATGGCATGCTCGTATATTGTCTGGTTGAGTTCATTTACGTTTGCATATAAGGAGGAAAAGCACACCAACGGTAGCGGAAATGACGGCGGAAGCCACGGCGATTCCAAAGCTGGCGTGATATTTCCAATCAGATTGTGTGACTTCTTTCATCTTTACGACAAATACTATTATCCCAATGGCACAGGACCCCGCTGTAAAGGAAATTATAGTTGTATGTTATGTGATGAAAGAGTTTGGTACTCTTTTGTCAATATCACACTTAGTGGGATTTGAAGTCTGGTTTTCGAAAAGTTAAGCAACAAAGTATCTTGGATGTTTTGTTTTCTGTTTAACTCAGAGCATAATAGACAGCTCAGTGAAGAGTTTTTCAATTTTCCCTACGTGTTAAGCTTAATGTGCTGGTTATTTGATGTCATCTTTAGTTTTTTACATTTCTTAGTGCAATAATTTAAACTTACAATAAAAATTGTATGCAAAATAAAAAATATTAAAACTCTTGGGTTTATCACCAAATTCCAAAAAGTAATGTGAATCACTAAAAAAAATAAAAATTAAAACAGACTTGATTGATAACTGTTGAATATAATACCTCCGGCGATGGCGGTTATCGCAGATGCAACAAGTATCGCCTTCGTATCCTTGAAAATCATGGCGTAAAGAAGTCCTAGAAGCAGACTTATTGCCATCGCCACACAAGCGAGAATCATCATCGCCTGGGATGCTCGCAGCCAGTGCTCCTCAAAACCATCTTCAAAAACTGATAAAAGATAGTTCCTGCTTGTACATGTATTTGCTGTATTTCAAAACCTGTCGAGAGCCC
This sequence comes from Dreissena polymorpha, assembly GCF_020536995.1. Classification (NCBI taxonomy): domain Eukaryota; kingdom Metazoa; phylum Mollusca; class Bivalvia; order Myida; family Dreissenidae; genus Dreissena; species Dreissena polymorpha. The sequence continues at coordinate 107,920,628 of NC_068357.1, read as the reverse complement.
TTTGTCAAAAATGAATTTTGTTGTATTTATTTCATGATAAGAGCATTCTTTGAGCGAGTGACACAGAAGCGTCAAGGGGTATGTGGCGCGTCATTTTTTGGTGAGCACCCGAAGCAAATTATTTATATTGCCCATGTTTAAGAATCGACCTACATCTGAAGTACATACTGACGCCTCACATACACCCACTCATTCTGACAGATTTATGGGGCTAAGCGCAAGCAGGCTCGACATCAACGACATATAAAGTGGTATCATTATATATCATAACCTCAAAGGCGTTAACCCTTATTCAACACTTCAATCATGTTTAATGACGAAAAAAAGTAACGACGCAAAATATTTATTTCAACATAATCGTCAAAACATTACCAGGGTTTTAGACTGTACATCTGCAGAACAATGTCGAGGAAAACACGCATTCATATTAATATAAATATATTTATTTACCTGCTTTTTTGTTGGTATTTTACTTTTTATATGTATATTTTTGAATGCATGATACTTTTTCATTTATATCATATAATTGTGAAACGTTATTTATACGAATACAAACAAATATTCAGAACTCTTTACGGAATCAAATAATCCTTTTTGATTTATGTTTTGAAAATGATTCAATAAGTAAATGATTCAAACAAAGTATTTGCATGCGAATATGAGTACCTCGCCACGTAGTGCAGTCCCATCTACACTGCTGGAACAGCCCGTAGTAGACAGCCGAGGATGCTCCTTCTTCCTCCTCCTCTAACGGTAACTGAAGCCAGGTAGGGAGAGCCGTGCTTAATATGGCGGCTAAAAGGGCGCCCTCTAGCAGTAGGAGTCCCAGGATTTTGACGCCAATCATTCTTCTAACTTTTATCTGCATAAAGTAACAACAATTTACACATAGATTTATGTCTCTTTTTTAATTTGATGATCAATCCTTTTATTTTTGATGAACCTATTAAAGCTTCATAATTTGTCTTCAAATTGTAAAATGAAATGGTACAGAAATTAAAAAAGGAGATTTATTTTTCAGCCATTTATTTTAACTCTATTCTAACTACGTTTCCGTTAAATCGGTTTGTTGCATTGTTGCTTATTGTGTTTATGTTGCTTCTGGGGTTGTGTTTTGTTCTTGATGTCCGTGATTCTTGGGGTTGAGAGTAGGGTCGAAACCCAAATGACGTTTTGTTTATTAATTCTACTTTGACATCAGAATTCGGTTTACACGATCTTTTTCATAAATTATGTCACTCAAACGCTATACATGAACATACTATTAAGTGCATGAAAAGAGCTTTCTGTCACTGCCAGTCAAACTGCAGAATCAATTTCCAGATTATTATCTGGTTGTTTCAGTAATTTTGTAAAATGGTGATAGGAATTAAAGCCTGTCGTATGAATAATAAACTAAATTGTGTATTTTTAAATACTGAAAAGACCTATATGGAACTGCAAATGTCTTCTTTAACAATTAGAAAAAAACAACAGTGTGAAAGTGAAATTAATAAATAAATATATAATACACATTCCGTTTTGATGTTGATTTTTCAAGTGGATATAATTAACATACATGTATATGTATACATGTTCACTTTTTAAACGGCATGGAAACAAAATATGCAAAGTTCATAAATATGCTTTTTAAAGAAAGGGTAAATGAAATTAATTGTATTAATGATTAATTTTATTTCAATTTAAAATTCCAACATAAACAATCCATACTTATAGCTGGTCTACTAACAGCAAGTTCAACTAAAAATAGTGATGTTTACTTTTAAACATGGTTTGAATGTATTTATTATGTCCCCCACTATAGTAGTGGGAGACATATTGTTTTTGCCCTGTCTGTTGGTCTGTTGGTTGGTCTGTTGGTTGGTCTGTTGGTTGGTTTGCGCCAACTTTAACATTTGCAATAACTTTTGCAATATTGAAGATAGCAACTTGATATTTGGCATGCATATGTATCTCATGGAGCTGCACATTTTGAGTGGTAAAAGGTCAAGGTCATCCTTCAAGGTCAAAGGTCAAATATATGTGGCCGAAATCGCTCATTTAATGTACACTTTTGCAATATTTCAATATTCAAGATAGCAACTTGATATTTGGCATGCATGTGTATCTCATGGAGTTGCACATTTTGAGTGGTGAAAGGTCAAGGTCAAGGTCATCCTTCAAGGTCATAGGTCAAATATATGTGGCCGAAATCGCTCATTTTATGAGTACTTTTGCAATATTGAAGATAGCAACTTGATATTTGGCATGCATGTGTATCTCATGGAGCTGCACATTTTGAGTGGTGAAAGGTCAAGGTCAAGGTCATCCTTCAAGGTCAAATATATGGGTCAAAATTGCTCATGTAATGTCACTTCTGCAATATTGAAGCTAGCAATTTTATATTTGACATGCATGTGTATCTCATGGAGCTGCACATTTTGAGTGGTGAAGGGTCAAGGTCAAGGTCATCCTTCAAGGTCAAACGTCATATACGGGGACATAGTGTTTCACAAACACATCTTGTTTTAAAAAAAACTTATATATTATACCATATTTAAAACTAATTAAGTTTTGTAATTTACTTGACATGCATTGATAACTAAAAATGAATTGAGTAGATTCCTATTGTGTTCGCATAATTTAGAAATAAAGTATTTAATAATATTAACGTCATTGATCGTAAGTGTAAAGTGTGATTATCTAGTATGATTTACTTTAAGTTTCGTTGTCTATGTCATTTTCAATATATTGAGACACGGTGCCTATACCACGTGACTTTTTCGGATCTGTGTTTGGAGAATAAAGCGAGACCCAGTTTACATTTTTAAGGATCTCTTTAAAGATATTTCACCATTTTAAGGGGATAAAGTGGAGAGCCCACTCATTCGTAAGAGTTTTCTATAGGTATCATGATCTTTTTTTTAAAATAAGTATATTTTCAGTTAACTGCAACGGTTAGAACGGTTAAAAAATGTCGGATCATTGTGGGGACTTCATAGTACGAACGCGCGGTTGCACTTTGCTGAAAAAAATACTTATTTGTTTAACTCGGCTTATTGATCACGGAGAAGCGGATCTGTCATTCGGTTCAATAGGATGCGAATAAACATCTTTCCTGTGATGGACAACAGCGTTAAACTGCAGAATTGCCATTCTGCAATTGCAAGATGGCACTGTAGACCACTTCCTTCGAGGGTGCACCACCCTTGATTAGCAGAGCGCGTATAGCTGGCGGTATCTCCGGTTGCTTCGCAGGAGTTTGTATGTTAAATAGTTTCTCGAACTACTCGATCTACTTCTTCGCTTGGAATTTCTTCCATTTGCTACTGTGTTCTCTTCTTGTGCTTTTTCTTTTGCTTCTCTTGTCCTGCGTTTGGTGATACTTGATGTCTTTTTTAATCTATCTTAAAACGAATGTAGCGTCTCTGCTGAGATTAACTCATTGTGGGTGTACGTCTTCATGGGGGGTAAGGACGTTTTTGCATGCTGAGGACACTTCTTCTTTCAATTTCTGCCTCTTCTGCTCTATTTTCTCTTCTCCAAGGAGCTCCCACAAGGAAGTCCCATACGACCTAGCACTTGTAAAAAAGTGATCTGTTATTCTTCTAGTTTCTGAGTATCTTGTTGCGTTAATGCTGGCGTTGTCTGAATCCCGAATTCTTTTTTAGCTTCAGTTTCAATCGGGCGACAAGGAGATGATGATTTGTAGCAGCTACGTGTACACGTTGTCGGACGCGTACATCCTGAAGAGAGCGACGAAACATCCTTCCTATGGAAGGTGGTCGATCTGGTTGTTCGTTGATAGGTCCGGTGACAAAAGTGCCTTTTGTATCATTCTGTTGTGGAAAAACCCCTCCGACGACCAGGTTACTTGCTGCGCACATGACGGCGAATCATTTATCGCTGTCGTTCATCTCGCCTAGCCCTTGATGCTCTATGGTTTCCTTATATCCTATGTTGTAACTGGCGATCTGTGAACCCATTGCAATCATGATTTTCCTATTTGGTCTGTCATGTACGATGGTTGACAGTGTCCGTTGAAATACTTGTTATCCTCCCCCTCATCAATGGCGTTCGTAGGGGCGTAGGATTGGATTATGTCCATATTGAACCTCGTCATCTTTGCATGACACTCCGACAATTACGTCCCCTAGCCTAGCCCGACTGAAATGGATGAGTTTTTTTTCGATGGGTTCGCTATCATACCCTGTAAACAAGCCGCTAGCTACAGAAACGCCGAGTAATTTAACGTCAGACATTTGACCTCAGAAGAGACGGACCTCCAGCTGGAGTGCGTATGGCGTAATGGCGTTGAAAGCCAGAGTTAACTGGAAGCCGTAAGGTCGAAAATAATTGTCTTCACCAGGACCACCACCCTCTTCGGTACAAGGAATATCCGAACCAAGTACGAGACCAGGATTAGTGCGAAAGTGGTCGCATAAATGAAGCAGTTTAACCACACCATACTTGTAATCAGAGAATAAAGATGAACTGATTCTGGGCAGAGGCGATATATTTCAGATGACTGCTGTTCTCGTAGCATGATCAGGAGGATTATGCACACACACAGTTAGTAGCCCTGGCGCTATCCAAGTCGACACAAAGAGCGCTCATCGGCTAGGAGGCGAAAGGGCCACCACGGATCATGACCGCCGCTTTCCATTCATAAAACTTAACTAACCTTATATAAAAACGGTGATCTGATTCAGAAAAAAACGCGGTCCGTAGACGAATGAAAAACGAGTTTTCTGTACGAAAGATAAAGAGAGCACCACCGGCTTCGAATAATGTTAACAGATGGGGATTCGTGCGAGATGTATAAAAATTACATGTATAAGCATATGTGCCGTGCTCTGTGAAAAGGGGGTTTAATGCATGTGAGTTATGTGTCGTCCCAGATTAGCCTGGGCAGTCCAGGCTATGCAGGGACGATATTTTCCGGTTTTATTTTGTATGATATGTTTAATTTAAAGAAGTCTCTTCTTAGCAAAAGTCTAGTTTAAGCGGAAAGTGCCGTCCCTGATCCGCACATGGTAATCTGGGACGACACTTTATACACATGCATTAAACCCCCTTTTTACAGAACGCGTTTCATTTAGTATTTGTATCATCAAGTGTAAAATTTAAATTTACATATCTTATAAATTAAATACTAGCAAAATAATCCGTGTTACGTTACTTTTCGATACAAATTTAAGTTGCATTTAAAGTTAACTAAATAGTCTATTCAACGAATGAAAAGTTCTGAAATAAAATACCTTGCGTACATTAATTTAACTGCGAAAAGCTTACCTCTAGTTTCACAGCTTATGCAAGTTTTAAAATTCTTAAGATAGCTACCGACACGTAAGCCTTGATTTATTAATAAAAAAACCCTAAGAAAGTCCCAACTGTAAAGCCGTGGTTAGCATAGCTTTATCAATATGTGAAGTATAATTAACATTATTTTGGCTTCTTCTTTTCACCCAATTCACAAGTTCATGAACTGTTACAAAATGGTCGAATAACTTTATGAGTTTTAATGGTAGAATCGGTAGTTGAATGCGGAAGAATTTAAAAGGAGAGTTCAGCAATAGTGTCAGATTTCAACGACCTAAATAAATGCAATTATTTTGGAAGACTTTCAAATTTGCGTGATTTCTTCAGTTGATAATTTACTCAGTACGCAAAATCGCCACTCAAGAATGATCACGAAATAGCGTGCTAACGGTCTGTAGAAATACCATGCCATTTCTAACACGTGATTCTTGAGACAACCGCTTTCAGTTATCCATGACTGAATTTTATGGTCTCCGATTTTTTCTTCGTCTTTTTTTTCATATTATATTTGATTAAACAAATGTATGTGTTTGTGTTGTTATACTTATGTTAAACATAAGAAACCGACACAGAGTAAAAATTCGTTCACATTTGATGTAATGTATTAGTACAATTTAGCATATTGGCTGAGCACGCACACATCAATATGATATTGTTAACTTAATGACAACATTAACATTGTTTGCCAACCCGCCTGTATGAGACTGAGCACAGGCTTTGCGAAATTCCACCAAACACAACTTGCCACATTGTTTGTTAAAGTCCTAATTATTAATCGCCAGTATCCGATAAGTGCAATTAAGTACTTGACATCAATATTTTATCAGTCGCGGGGGCCAATATGAATGAACCTTTTGCAGTTATACTGGCTTTGTTCAAGCGCTTACAGTAATAAAAAAGACTGTTAGAATATGAAGTAGACCAGTTGTAAAGTTTGTGAGCGAATGTTCATAAAGATCCTGAAAATAAATTTGACGTCTTAGTTAAATACCTGCTGTAAATATAAACATATAGAGCTGTTGCCTGAAAACTTAACCCATAATCTTCTGGATAAAAAGGGGTCTTATTTTGCTAAATTTCCGGTCATATTTATGGACATTTGTTGACAGAGCATCGTCGTCCAGCAGTTGTTCGTGTACTATGGACTTCAATGCGGTTTTGAAAGAGCGTATCAAACTCACCTATGTGTCTTGCGTATGGATGATTTAAGTGCTAAGCAATTCATTATTGTTGCAGATGCCTCAAAATTCGGCTCTGATTCCATTCGTAAATGTATTCACGTAGCTACTTTTTGCCACCCGTCAGAGTTGAGCTATTGTCACTGTAAACTGTTTCTGGATTGTCTCGAAGAAAAACAAATCGCTGCGTGGGGCATATAAACGAATCACTGCACGTTATCTTATGTTTGCGGCCCCTGTGCACAAACATGTAAATAAAAAAACATACCTTCTCAGTTGCCTCCTTCCGGATTTGACGTACATTGATCCAAAGAAGTCCATACCAACGTACGTATCTAAACGGTGGGTTGTCTGTCTGTTTTAGTTTGTTACAAATACACATTTTCTCAAAACAGACTTTATCGACTTAAGACATTGCAATACCCAATATCTTTGTCTCATCAACGACAAAATATGATGAGCGCCAATATGAGCGTTTGTTTCATGGTATGGCGTAATAAGAGTGCGTGCAGCGTGGTGATTACTGGCAAAAACTTTCCGATGCTTAGTTCCACTGCTTCAGTCAGCGTTCTCTAGACGCCCACTCACTTAAAGCAAATAATCTGTAAACAGTGAACTTCACTTGACCAAGGAACTTTTATCTAGAATCCTAAAACTTTAACTCAAAAATAAAATCAAACTTTATCTGATAAAGACTCTCATAACCATAACTTTTCTCAAAGACCATTTCAAGCCGAATTGGTTTAAACAATAAAAAAAGATATGCCATGCGAAATGAAAGAAAGAACTCGACACGAAATCGACGGTCACTGTTTTTAGGCAATCCATTTGCTGGCTTCTCTTCAGTTGATGAGGGTTTCCCGCCATCTGTCAAAGTCTAATTTAGTCTCCAACCTTCAAGCAAAAGAGTGAAATTCTAGTAAACAACAATATTTTCCCTACCACATGAACAAAGAGAACGAAGAGTTAAGTCAAGTGCCCCTATAGAGTATTGTGTCTTAAAATAAATGATGTACATGTTTTCAGACAGACGAGTATGGCTGTGCACACGCACAATATTTAGTATACAGTAAAACTCAAAATCGTTTTCTAGACTGACTACTGGTTGTGATATTGACTTACCTTACAGAAGGAAATCCGGTCCGTTCAGCCAAATGTTAAGTTTTGATATCTCATTTAGATATATTCCCCTTGACGCTATGTCAGCAGGATCCATTTGAGTAGGAACGAAAGTCAAGTCATTTTGCGAAGTTATATCATGGCTCACTGCTAATCTGTTTGTAACAAACGTCTTAAAACGTCGAGACTCGTTTCTTCTGTTTCCTAAAACTATCATTGAGTATGTCCAAAAATGTCATCAACTTTTCAGTCCAGCTCTTGCATCACCAACTGAATCAACTTTACAGCTACGACTGATGAAGCTAGCTCTAATCAGCATTGCTTTAATAAGTGCTAGCATACACTTATCTATAACAGAACTGCATTTGCAGCCGCCGATGGCATCGTATATTTTAATATATAGGGCTACTCCGTACGCTTGCTTTGATGCGTCACATAACATATGTCATTCCGCGTTTGCCGACGAGTCTACTTCTTTTTCTGCTACACACATATATCAATACATACCTGTGACAATACAGGTAAACATTCTGACCACTGGGTCACCTTTAAAATATCCGTGGGCGATATCTTCTCAACCCACTGATGCTTTTGTCGGCAAGCATTCTGCAAAGCCAGCTTTGGAATATAAATATCTGGTGCCACAAGTCCAAGTGGGTCATTCAATGAACTACCCACTTAAAGTATGCCACGCCGAGTGTGGGATTTGTCCGGAAGTTCAACATCAAATATAAACTCATCCTTTTCTTTACACCACTGCAACCCAAGAGCATGCTATAACTTATTTCAAGGTCCACCTTCAAGATTTGTCCTGCCTTTTAGATTCCGGAAAAGTGCAAAAGATTGATTTAATGTTAGAAATCCACTTGTCGACTTAAACCCATCTTTTGCAAGTATGTCTCGGAGTTCTGAAGCCAACTCAATAGCAGTCTTTGCATTAGGAACGGACTGCAACAGGTCATCTACGTAGACAAGTTTCTCTTCTGTCTAAAAAGTTTCATGCCTGTATTGTGATGCGTTATCATTTGCAGTGCATTTAAAACTATGCATCCCTTTCATTATCGCTGACCTTCACCTGATGAAACATAGTCTTAATGTCGGCAACTTGAGCCACTGATTGCTCACAGAACCTAATTAGCACGCAAACCAGACTGTTCACTTAATCAGGTCATTGTAGCAGGTTATCATCAGTGATGTTCGACTGTACTGCAAAACAGAATCATTACCTTTCTAAGATTATTCGGCATACATACCGGAAGATTGGGTATTATATATTAATAATTAACATCATTTGTTTTATTTTGTCTTCAGGTGATTACTAACTTTTCAGTCTTCAAAGACAACTGTAAAATAATGTTATCAATCGAACCCGACTATTTCTAGGTCGGACAATATAAACCATTTAAGTGAAACACTGCAATTCACGCGTTACGTTTCAACTTTTATTTCATCTACATAAGCAATGCCGCTTTTGACGGCGTCATGAAAAAACAATACGTCGATAATGACGTCTACAACGGTTATGGCAACGATGACAAATTCGACGATGATAATATTTGTGTGACGGATATCTGTAATTAACAAGACGAATAGAAAGTATAATAAACAAACGACAATAATCCATGCAGGATCAGCGTGTGCGTAATAATAATATGTGGTTTTATTAAATCACATAACATTTATTTCAATTGATACCAATAACACATACTTAAAATGAAATAAATTACAATCACAAATAACTGTGAAATTGTTTCTTTATCCTTATTACAGAATTAATAAATCAGGCCTTAAATACTAACTCAAACTAAATATATATTAATTTACCAAAGAAGCACTTTTAGAAAAAAAAAGAAAACATATTATTACAATCATTATTATAGAATAACAATTTTTACTTACTGTACAATGCCTTCTTACATCCCCCCAAAAATAGTTCGATGATAAGAAACCAGACCCACTTGTTATCTGAGTCGTAATCTTTTTTGAGGGATCTGAGCGTCGTGCCAGTAGGAAGTAAAATAATTCTAAATAAAACCATGAAAATGACATCATTTTAAACCAATTGAATTCAGGCATAAGCCACAGCATCATGTTCTAAACATACCCTTCACCAAATTTGGAGATATCTGGGAACGCAATCACCATATTCGGAGACTGCGTGTACACCATGACCGATATGAAGCACATGTTTCCCTATCGACACCTCAAAGGATGGCTAATTTTTAGTCATGACATTACAATAAAGATATACAAGCTTCTCTCTTAACTTATCAAGCCTGGATTCTTAACACAAAGCGGTCTAGTCAAGACCCTGTCAACACCCCAAGTAATGAAACACCGCTATATAAACATGTTGCAAGTCTGCAACAGTTACAATTTCTAATTACACATTTAAAAGTTATCATTGACTCTGTGAACAACTTAAAGCTTAGAGCTCTCTAATAAGAATGTCATAAGCAACCGAAACTGTTTCTCATGCAACTTGACGAAATTATTGGCGTTGAACATCAATTACACAATAGCTCGACTGAAAGTTTTCATTAAAGAAATGGCGTTGAAAAGATAACCGCACCTTCATTCTTAAAAGATGGTACAAAAAATAAATGATAAACCATAGTACGTTTGCAATCAGTAACAGATAATATAAAATTTGCCCAGGACACACACAACCTCATGTAAAAAATTATTAGTCTACTGATAAGTCAGTTTAATTTTTTTGAAATCTAAACAAACAAGCATCATCGAAAAAAATCTGTCCTCAGGGTGATGTCATCGGAAACTAAAAAAACTAACTCTGAGCAATATGCTTATCGGTGAGAAGACATTTCAGATTGAAGTAAATCATTTAGTTCCATTGGCAGGGATAGAAGAACATGTTCAAAACTGTGCGCGTCGAAGGCAAGGAGGCAGTAATTAGTCTTCCGGTTTTAATGATCTTATGATGACTTCCGTGGTGCGCGGCTATGATGACTTCAGTGGTGCGCGGCTATGATGACTTCCGTGGTGCGCGGCTATGATGACTTCAGTGATGCGCGGCTATGATGACTTCAGTGGTGTGCGGGTCATTCTCGGTTCGGCATATAAATGGAAATTATACACATGTTCATTCCATTGACACGACTTTATGTATTAAGTATCACCTTCCTAAAAATAACAGGATTCATATAATGTTTTATCTTAGCATTTCGTACTTTTCTGTGTCATTCCCAGTGCTACAAATGGTTTCATCGTAAAAAAGGACAAATGGAGACTAGAAGTTACCATGTTAGTTGGATTCGTTTTAAAAACTTATGTTTGTCAACATGTTGACAAATTAAAAAAGCTTATAAATTCAACACAGAACTGTAACTGCGAATATTTGAATTATTATAAATCTAGGGAATGTATAACCTAATCGGTGCACAACACGAATGTTTGTCCGTGTTTAGGGCGAATGTGTTGTACTCATGGGCGAATTCGGTGGGTATAGAAATTCTACTTATTTTCAATGAATATTTTCGGGTTACCAAATGGTTATATGCAAAAATAGATTAATTGGATATGATACTAAAATCCTGTGTCAGATGAGTCCGGCAGTGGTCGAATAGTTTGTTATCCCCCGCCATAGGCGGAGGGATATTGTTTTGGCGTTGTCCGTCCTTCCGTCCGTCCGTCCGTCTTTCCGTCCGTCCGTCCGGCACTTTTGTGTCCGGATTAATATCTTGAAAGTGCTTTGGGGGATTTTATTGAAACTTGGTATGAGTTATATATATTGATAAGAGGATGATGCAAGCCAAATGGCATTGTACACCGTCTGTTAATAACGGAGTTATGGCCCTTTGTATCTTGAAAAAATGCTTTTTTGAGTGTCAAATATAACACTATTGTGTCCAGAATATTGGCGGGGGATATCAATTCAACGAATTTGCTTGTTAGTATAGAATTTTACCGTTAAACTGTATCTTATACAGGTAAATAACTATTGCTTTTTTATGTGCACTTATGAAGTTTTAGAACTTTTTTATATTGCATTAATCGTAAAAATAATTAAAATAACCTCTTATAAATTAAAATTCAATCATTTATCACAAGAAACAAATATCATGAATACATTGCTGAATTATCAATTAGGCAACCTGTTGTCAGGAACTAACACTACCAATTAAAGGGCGATAAATATTGTATTTCAGTATTTAATAAGTACAATAACTGTGCCTGTTGTCAGGAACTAACACTACAAATGAAAGGGCGATAAATATCGTATTTCAGTATTTAATAAGTACAATAGTTGTGTCCCTTGACTTGCTCTCTCAATCAATGGCGATGACTTCTGCGATCTGGATGCATTCAGAAGGATTATGTGACATAACAGAATAAATTTGAGTAGCGCCAGACTTTTGGTTAATCTGATCTTCGCTTCATGCTTACGAAACGATTCCTGGCATTACATTACGGTTTATTAATTCATGCTTGCAAATGGTCGCAAACTAAAACATTACAAGTTTTTCTATTTGAAGTGGAAAGGCGTGACTATGATTATGTCTCGTAATAGTAATGTAAATCAAAAGTTTGATCTAAATAAATTTCCGTTTTTCAATAAGTGTAAATCAGACCAGTGCCTGTTTTATATTACATGTATTACTGACGTAATTTTCTTCGTCAAACTGTATTTAATTAATTTTGGTTATATTGCAACTATATATTTGATTTTAATGTGTGTTTGTAATTTGAAACATTGAATAATGTACAGAGTTTCTGTTTTAGTAATGCCCAGGTTTATGTGGAAATAGTAGTAGTAGTAGTAGTAGTAGTAGTAGTAGTAGTAGTAGTAGTAGTAGTAGTAGTAGTAGTAGTAGTAGTAGTAGTAGTAGTAGTAGTAGAGTAGTAGTGGTAGTAGTAGTAGTAGTAGTAGTAGTCGTAGTAGTAGTAGTAGTAGTAGTAGTAGTAGTAGTAGTAGTAGAAGAAGTAGTAGTAGTAGAAGTAGTAGTAGTAGTAGTAGTAGTAGTAGAAGTAGTTGTAGTAGTAGTAGTAGTAGTAGAGTAGTAGAGTAGTAGTGTAGTAGTAGTAGTAGTAGTAGTAGTAGTAGTAGTAGTAGTAGTAGTAGTAGTAGTAGTAGTAGTAGTAGTAGTAGTAGTAGTAGTAGTAGTAGTAGTAGTAGTAGTAGTAGTAGTAGAAGTAGTAGTAGTAGAAGTAGTAGAAGTAGTAGAAGTAGTAGTAGTAGAAGGAGCAGCAGCAGCAGTAGCAGTAGTAGTAGTAGAAGTAGTAGAAGTAGTAGTAGTAGAAGGAGCAGCAGCAGCAGTAGCAGTAGTAGTAGTAGTAGTAAAAACAGAAATACATTTTTACATGGTATTTGTCGCTTGGTTGTTTGTCTTCATAAATTGTAATAAGTTTGTGCAGCGAACTACTTCCAGATTCCTCTATCGAATACACTTTGTGACTTTTCTAACGCATCTCTTTTCAAACTTGAATATCTCAGTTATGAGTAGAGATATTGATTTTTTTTTTTAAATACGATCATTTGACTACATTCTAGGCAAGCTCACGAGGAAATCATTCATATGTGACGAGTGGGCGCTTTAGCACATGCGGTAGGTGTGGTTCCATTGTTTTTGCACGTGGAAATGGTGAAACGCGATTTAATTCTAGTTTTATTTCTATTTAATTATTAAAGGTGGGTTCTTACACAAGGAAAATATAAAATTAATTTACAAAACAATATAGCTCGTATGAATATTCAGGAGCGCAATCGCGCACTTTGCATTGTACAGGCTACATTCCCACTTGCTTAAGCGTCCGATCGTCACGGATGAATGATTTAATCGTTAGCCCGAACTATTGTAGTCAAATGATCACATGTGCAAATTTAAATAAAAAATATTTACTGAGCTATGTAGGTTTTAAAAGTGTTGCGTTAGAAAAAATCACCAACTGTAGTAAAAGGCGATATAAATGTTATTCCAATTTAATTTCAATTTCATAATTCTAGGTAAGTTTTTACACAAGAAAAACATAACATTAATTAAAGAAAAACAATAAGGCTCGTGTGAATATTCAGGAGCGAAACGGCTCAATCGGCATGTTGCAAGCCGATTAGTTATTAAGACGTGTAAGTTTATGCGTTTTACTTTTCACAATGTTATTATTTAACGTTGTACGAGTTTGCGAATTTGACTTTTGAAGTGACGTTTTAAATTTGTTAAGTTTTATATTTTGTTGTTTTTCAATTTCAATTAAATTTTTAGCAATTATCAGATATGTGTTGAATTAGTCTTGGTCCAAATTTCAACACAAGACGTTCAAAAATAAGGGAGATATATTGATATGATTGAGTGATGCGTTTGAAAAGTCTCTAAGTGTATATTCAACCTTGCACTACTAGTATGTCATCCACATTAGTGTAGATTTGGATTATACGTTGTTTTTTCATTTTCAGTAGTCATTCTTTTTTTATTTCTTGAACATAATTGACAAAGCATGCGGGGTAATTAGTTACGTCTGTAATAAAGCTCTCGTAATGTTAATACCACGTTCAGCAAACAAAATAGGCTTAATAGTTTTATTCAATCACAAATAACAATTACATCGTGTTCATTCAATGCAATGCATTATACAGCGATTGTTAAACACAGCATACAATATCACATGTTTGTTAAAATTCAATATGTATGTTAATGTTGTTAATTGCCGTACATCACACGATATCAATTGTTGTCTGATACTAAAGATCACGAAGAAAAAAAGACACACAACAAAACCAACAACTGAAAGTCTCTTCTATTGCCATCTGGAGGCATCATTTAGAAAACTGCTGTTCCAAGAAGCGTAAATATCAGCGCGATTGAGGCAACAACACCGGCAGTTCCAGCTGCAAAGGTAAGAAAACAAGTTAGGGTCAACGTAGGAAAAACACATTTGTGGGTTTACCCAACATAAAGGTAAGAAAACAAGTTAGGGTAAACGTAGGAAAAACACATTTGTGTGTGTACCAAACATAAGTCATACCAAAAAAACGGAAGGCATTTATACCTACAGCAGTCCGAAACAATAAGCAGATTTAAAAGCGGGCAAACAATACAAAACATATACTTACAACATAAATAACACGTGTTGTCAAATAGTCTTTTATATCCGGTGTTGCACGAGCACAGTGTTCCGACTGTTGAACATGTCGCACCACTCACACATTTTGTTGTCTGTCCGGTGCATGATGAACCCGCACCTATATTATAAAAAAATATATAAAAAAGTTTCTACGTACAATAAACAAGACTACTCCACCACATTAAAGCAAGAAGCATTCATTTAACAATGCAAAGCAATTTTTAGATGCCACATGCGAATCTACCTATGGCGCAAATTGCAGTGGAAGCTGATACATCACAAACTGTTCCCGCCACTGTTGTTGCACACCCCGTGGTAGCTTGACATGCGGTTCCAAGACCTGTGAACACAATATTCATTAAAGTAAGAAAATATAACATTTAATTAGTCAGTTTTATTTTAAAATAATATAGACTATTTGCATTAATAAGTATACTTTTTTTCTTCAATTCCGCTCATTTCTTAAGAGGGGAAAATTGCTTAATATGTTTGTATTTCAGTTGTGTCAATATACAAGTCAGCGCATTATCTTGGATATGTTTTATTTTGGAAAAAATGATACTAAACGGCAACACTTACATCTTGGACAATACCTGTTTATTTCTTTGAGTGTTTGTGTTTTATGAGGAAGCGTTAACCAATTAATGCCTAGTGGACTCTCCCATTCTTCTAAATTGGCTCAATTTATTTCAAAAATAAGGGATGTCTAGTATGCTTTTTTCTATATTTAGAATATTACAGAAATTCATTTTAGCGAACAGCGCAGACCCTGATGGGACGCCGCATCATGCGGCGTCTCATCTGGGTCTACGCTGTTGGCCAAGGCCTTTTTTCTAGACGCTAGGCATAAATGGGTTAATTGTGTTGTATGTCAATATCATTTCACATAGAAAACGCTGACCATACGGACTCAATCGACCCGGTGACAATTCGAGAGTGTTCCCTCACATAGTTTTAGAGAGGTATCAATTAGACAATTTAAACAAGGGCACACAAGTCGAATCTAAACAATTACGAGGCTGGTATAATCTGTCTCACATGCAGAGTGATGTTCATCTTCAGCAATCTTAAGACATTCGCAACGCCCCATGAGCTATAGTAGTAAACAAATACTCGGCATTTACGCGGTATTTATAATACTTACTCGCAAGGCACATATTGGTAGTCGCCGTATAGCCAGTTCCACATGTGCAAGTCGTTGAACAAGTTGCTCCATACACGCATTTGTCTGTGTTTGCTGTGCATGTAGCCGCAGCCCCTTAAAAATAATATATAGGCATACTGATTTTTAATTTGAATATTAACAAAAATACACGAAATCACCACGCTTTGTTCCTACAAGACAAACATAATAAATGTATTCTAGCATTAGTACACATTGAAAGGAAACGAACGAAACAAATTTAACAGAAATCATAATGTACAAAAATCACATCTGTTTTATTCTAACACTACGATTCGTTCACATATAAATATTTTGAAGCATAAACAATATGATATGAAAAATAAAAATAAACTATAGAAGTGTAAATTATTTGTCTACATATATATACCACTTACCAATCGCACAAACAGGCGCAGACCGGTACGTGTCACAGAGTGTTCCTGTTACTGTGGTGGTATCGCAGTCTGCGTTAGCAGCGCATGTTGTCCCTAGACCTGCAAGAGTCACATGCAACCAAGAACCATTGTTATGTATACAGTCTACAGTTTGACCAAAGGTACTAATGTGAAGGATATCAAACAAAGAGCTTGACAAAATTAAATTTTGCGAAGTATGCTATTTTATTGTTTTATTTCATTTTTAATTTTCTTGCAAAATATACATGTTTTAAGATTGTGAACAGGAGTTTTTTCCACTTGCTAGGGATTTCTTTGTATATACCAGAGTTCATTGTGTTCTGTTGGCATTGAAAATCAGTTCTTGTCTAATTTATAATGTAACTACATTGTAGAAAGTATGTCTGTACTTATTTACTTGCTAGGCAGAGATTAGCAGCGCTTGCTGCATACCCCGTCTTGCACACACAAAGGCTTCCTGTTCCGCACTCTGCGTTGGCAACGCACTTGTCCGTGTTGCTTGTGCAACTTTTGGTTACCACTATTAAATAACAATCACTGTAAAGACTAGAATATGGCACTAACTATGCTAATGAGTTAATTTAGCACGATTTAAAGCGCATTAGGTGAATTAATGATCTATTTTTACGTTTGAAACATATTATAATTTTAAATATTTTGTGTTACCAATATAAACAGTGTTGATTATGATGAAATAGGGATAAAACAAGCAAATATTCATAATTGATACTGTGTCAGAATACAGTGGTAGCTGCATCACTGTTAATTTCCAACATAGCATTTATGTTCGAATTACTTACGCAGTCTGCAAACGGAATCCTGACATTTGGTGTCGGTAGTCGCAGGAACGGTGCAATCGCCGTCCACTGAACATGCCGCTCCCAATGCTTTTATAGTTATAAAACACCAAATCGTAAAAAATAATGTAATACAAAGAATATGATTTAGCAATTAACCTTTTTTAAACAATGCATTTTTTCAGTTTTTTTTAAATTAAATTTAATATTTGTTGACTTTACACTAAAGGAGCAATTTCGCATCCGGTGGTTGGATGTACAAGTATGCTGATATGAATCAATATATAAATATTGCACTGTTAACGACCGGTGGTTGGATGTACAAGAATGCTGATATGAATCAATATATCAATATTGCACTGTTAACGAGATTTTGGAGATTCAATCTTATAATAATGTATAAGAATAAGAGTATCTAATATAACAATTACAACAAATTACCCGCAGCACTTATGCCGTGGAAATATCCGAGCAAACCAATACAGATCAACAAACCGGTCCGTTCCTGAAATGTATTTTAATAAAAAAAAAGTATGGTCTTTTTATTTGAATATGCATGCATGTTGTTGATATCACCATTATGAAATGGAATGAATAAAAATTACTTCTGCTATACTGGTCGAAAATTTATTAAAAACGCAAATATTATTGAATTAATTAAAAGATATAGGTTGTTCTTACGTAAATAAATCATTTCATACTGAAACGTCTCAATATTACAAGTCTTAATGAAGTTAAAAATGATTACTTGGCAAATTATTCTTTTATGATAAAACTATACATTTTTTGCGTTTTATGTTCAGAAAATATTAGCATCTGTTTATAAACTTTATGTTTTGAGTCGTTTTTTACGAACTTCTATCAAACAACTCGCATTATGTGCAAAGTCTGAAATAGATATGAATGTACCAATTTAAGAAATATATAAGTATAGTTTTAGACGAACCTTTAATGGAGTTTTTTCTTATGTATTAAAAAGCATTGCATACTTATTTTTAATTTTGATGGTGATTACGTTTTGATATTTAGATCAGTTTTAAATTGCAAAATCGTATGTCAAATTCGTTAAGTTATATGTTATTCAATCTATGGAAGTGTCAACAAAAATATAAAGATTTATTGTGTGAGTAACCTAGTACGAGTGCACAATTTGCGTACTTAGTTTTTGCCAAAGACATGTATTTGCTCATTCTTCAAGTAAAATAAAAGTGTTTCAGTAATTATACGTAAATTATATAATTCAACACAAATGCGCAATATTTTTCCTGGCTAAAAATATTGTTATAAGACAAAATTTTAAAACCTGTCAATTTGCCTGACCTGACTTATTTTGTTTGCGCCTAATACTTTTAAAGGATATGTTTATCCTTATTTTGCGTCTACTAATGTTCATTACAGTGAGACAAAAGCCTTAGTCCGAAAAGAAGCCTTATGATGGATTTTCGAATTTACGTTACTTTTATTCTCGGTCCCGTCTGATGACATTTATGGCAAAAAATGGATATCGATTGTTCTTTTGAACGCCAATGGGCTTTATTTTAAAATTCGAATTAATAATAAAAATGATCAATTCTGTTTGATAGGTTGCTTTTTTTATATTTCTCGTGTTGCCGACTTCGTTCAAAGTGAACACCCGTCAATAAGCGTAAAACATTCGTTATTTCAAGAACTCTTGAATATAGGGAAACATTTTTTTAAACTTGCTCTGCAAATAAATGTAAGTTGATTGGTGGTTGCTTTTTATTTATTACTAGTAATAATGAACTTCTTCTATGGACCTTATTCGATTTATAACATAAGTTCTGTAACACATTTTTGTAAATAATAAGGAAACACCTTCCTTATTTTAACTCTCTCTCATTTAAATCAAAGTACTGACAGTACTGGTGTGACGATGCTTTTGAAGAGGATGGATATTAAAGCATCAATTTAAGTTTATCTACATCACCTCAATTGTGTATGTGGGTACGAAAATTCTGGGTACAAACAAAATAGGTACGAAAATTTTGGGTACCCAAATTTTGCCAAAAAATTGGGTACGAAAAAAAATGTGGTTACGAAAAAAAAATTGGGTACGAAAAAAAATTGGGTACTTAAAAAATTGGGAACGAAAAAATGTGGGTACGAACAAAAAATTGGGGGTACGGGGAAGTAGTACCCGTGGGGAACTTGACCCATTCAGCGAAACTTGGAGGCGGGATACATTCTCGATCAATTATGACAAGAAATATCTTTAAAAAGTTATTCGACGTGTATTTTCTGTACCACTTATCTTAAAAAAACGTTCTGTTACAGTAAAACGTTAATTTGTGGGTTATAAAGTTACGTTTCAGCAGATATATTCAAAACTTGACATGCTCTTTAATTAGACCATGCTCTTTAATTTCACACGTATATCATACCAAACTTTATATGTCGTTGTTTCCTTTCCTAAGTTAATGATGTTATGTGTACGAACGTGATTTCACATAATTTTTTCTCTTTTGATAATGTTTTTTCTTTAGTTCAATAAGCTTAGGCATGTTTGTTCGTTAAGTACGGTCATTATTTCATGATGATTCCCGAAAGTAGGTATGAGCACATAGTCATAAGAGCACATATACGTGACTTCGCCCATGAACACATGGTAAGGTTAACTAAATCTCAGCGATATGACCTAATATGTGTTTAAAACAGCAAACAATATCCAACAAACGAATGAATTACCAAACATAGTATGTGCACTGATGTGGCTCTGTAATTTCTGCTTGACAAGTTTATTAAATATGCAAGATGAGGGAGCACGCATAAGAGCGAGTTTCATAGATATCGTACAGCTATTATGCTGTTTATATACCATACTCGCTATAACGTTTACAAATGACAGGTTCGAAATAATTCGTTTACTTTACACTCATGATCGCGTTAAACGTTAATTATACACGTTTTCATTCGCAATTTCTTTACAGAATCACGACAAATGTCAGATACAATACAGAAAATGCATAGTTGTTTCATTGATCTTTAGACATATAATGGATTGAAAATAACTGATTTAAAATTAACGTTTTCCAACTATTATTCAATCTTTTCCCCAGAATATGCTGTTCTATTTATAGCTGAGCTTCCTTTCCCTTTATCAATGATAATCAGCGAGGTATGCCGATTAGAAAAATCGAGCTATCTCAATCGGTCTGGCTCAGTCTTTTACATAGGTCGCCATTGTGAATAATTTTTTCATGGTATGATACCTTAGACGAGCTGCTTCGCAGCATTGTCAAAAAAATAATTTCTCGTCGCAACAAAACATATATAATCTGGAATTTGCATTATACAGATGCACACGAATGTTAAGAACAATACCTTCGATAATAAGTATCAATCTTACCGTGATTTACGTATATTAATATCGTGTGTATATGATACTCAAGAATGATACGGTGGAATCCGTTTGCATTTCCAAATATAAATATTGTATTTTTGAGATATATATTCAACACAATTAAACAAAAAATACAACAAAACATGCAATCTGCGCATCGTAGTACATATTATATAACATATCAATGATGCTTTTATTTCTATATGTCTTGTCCGCAACAATGTCGCAGAAACCACCTTAAAATTCAGCAAAAGTATATCATACATAACGTTTATAAGGCGTGACAGATGTGTTAGCGATCAATAGATAATTCTTTAACGATGATTATGTACTTTTTATGCCTAATCATCTGTCGATTCGCCTCTTTAATGTCTGTAAATGTAAGCTTGCACCTAAATGTTCATAGGAATAGATAACATGGGTGTCTATTTAAAACGATAACAATACAAGAAATGTTTAAACATACCTAGGCTAGATAGAATCGGAAATAACACTGATACGATTTCGAGTTGAAATCTGATACTTATAATATTTCGTGTCGCAAGAAGAGCGGTACAACCCCGTTAAAGGGACCTGTTCGCAGATTTTGGAATTCATGTGTTTCATTTCCTTTCCTAAATTGATATATTTAAATTGACGCAATTGACTGAGTGTAAAAGTGCGAGAGACTAAGTCACACATCGTATAATTAAGGGAAATACATAGTTGAATCTACGGGGATTAAACTGCTATTGTGGCAATTTCCGGCCAATCAACTGTTTTGTTAAATATTGTATACAGACATATTCGCATTTAATGAAATAACATAAAAAATAACCCACATTAACACGTTAAGTGTTTGTAACGCTTTATATTTTTATCAAGGTAAGCGGCTGATCCACCGATGACTATAAATGTATGCCAATGCATAAACTTCTCTCTTAGAAATCCATGACATTTTCATATCGCCGTTCGTGAAACTGATTTTGAACTTGGTATGTAAATTAAATTGTATTTTAAGATGTTGTACGCAATTCTATAGACGCACTTATAATTCGCTGTTTCTATAACTTAAGCATCCTTGTCTTGTTAATGATAATTAAGAATTACCATTATACCGCTTTTAAATGTTATTTGTTTAATATTTAACATTGAGTTTTTTTAATATTGATCCAAAGAAGCCCTTTATGCATTAAAGAAAATAAACCAAGACAATATTTTAGCATCATCTGTCAAAAAACAGCAATTAATGTAAGTAGGCAAATAGGCAATACCATGTATTTGAAATTTAACATAAAAACATTGAAACAACCAATTATTTGGCGGGAAAAAGGCGATGAGTAATCACATACCATTTTTAAATCCTTCGAACAAATCCAGTTAAATAGACAAAAGTGCTTTGTATCCAACTCTCGAATGTGTTGCAGTCAATATGTTCCATCCTTAAATAGAGAATCTGGTAACCACGGGTCCCAATGTTCGACCGCTGTAATCACAACAAAACAACTGTTAATGCTGACCTAAACACTTCCGGTCTTCAAATTCTCCCCACAAGAGCACCAATAATCAATAATTATAATTATAGATTTTGACCACAAGTATACTATATTCTTAATATCGACGAAAATAACACATCCATAAATAAGTCGTGATAACCAATCAAAAACTTGCCTATCTCGATGACTCACCGGGTAAGTCGATATCGACATTCAGGTTATATACGGGGAACATCGTTCCACGCTGTCATTCTCGTGTTAGCTGGATACCAAGACGGTTGAAAAAAACGGATATATAACGTTGAAGTGGATTTTTACTGTGATTATTATTTAGAAATATATCATTTCCGGTTATTTATAATTTATTGGAAATAAGGAAAAGATTAATAAGGTACAAAGAGTAAATGTTATTGTATTTAAATCTTAAATAATAATTTTCTCGCAACTCAATTTCCGCGTATAATTTGTTTGTTGTTTGTCATTTTTTTACATACTTCGCTTTCTTATTCCGAACATTTGCAACTGATAAATAATTATTAAGTTCCATGTATATCCGTAGAAATGATAATTTAGAAAATGTACACACAAATCTCGGTATATTTTGACTCTGGTTTCGTTTAGAAGTTAAAACGCCTATTGAAAAAAATGAACGCAAACACGTCGGTATCAGAAGGACACGTATGTGGTGTTTCTTCCTAAAAATCATCCTAGAATATATGACGATCGTCTATGCAGTTATTAAGCTCTTGGACTTCATAAACGGTACCGCCCGTAATCGTCACGTTAATCGTGTGTCGTTTTCGCATTAAACGAATTACGACCCATGCGAGCAATTTAATTCGCCAATCGATTTCGTTTTGGTAATTTAATTTGCTAAGACACCTTATATCGCACGCCTTAAATTTAATGGGGTTTTTTAATACTTGACACATGCATTAACATTCTATCGTAAATGCATCAACGGCTCCGGTAAAACCCCGAACAAGTTCTGTATGCCATCTCTCGGATAACGAAGCTTCGAGAAGGCATCGGCGATTTTTTTTTAAATCGTAAACTTGTCGCCCGTACAATCATCCTTGATGGAACTATGCGAGGTCTAGGCGGATGTCGCGGCTTGGTTGCTAAACACGTGTACGGTCTTTACGCTAACAAGCGTTACTTTTTGGATCCAGTTATTTATGTTACTTTATTGTTAACTCTTTAATATATGTTTATTCACTTATTGTAAACCTATTTGAAAGTTTTTTATCTATTGCATATGTTTTATGATAATATTGCTTTGAAAATAAATGTTATTCGGGTCTAAGGTAAACAGACTGGTACATTAATTGGTCGTAAAAGTTTTGAGCAATGAAGCGATTACTCCGTATAGTGCAGCTGTGTTAGAACGGCTATCAAATCAAATAAGGACAAATATAAATGTATGACAGTCGCAAATAATTAGGCTCCTTACCAATGATAAAAAGCGACCCGTTTTTTTTTCGGACGCACCTATATGTTACATTCGTCCGGAAAAGCGCGTGTGTTTTGAGAAAGTGCACTTCAAACCCTTTTCCTGACAAATCGGTGCCATTAATATATCACTTAACGAACACAGTTATCTACCGATTGTGAAATGTGAGGTGTCTGGCATGAGAATGGCTGACTACTGCTGAAATTTATTTATGAAAGATGTTATATTTTTTGTTATGTGTTATTTTGTTTATTTCAACCACATGCATTTACGCCTAGTGGACTCTGCCTTCCTTCTTAATTGGATCAATTTATTTCCAAAATTAGGGATGTCTAGTATATTTATATATATTATTTCTTACAGAAATCGCTTTAAGCAAACAGCGCAGACCCTGATGAGACGCCGCATCATGCGGCGTCTCATCTGGGTCTACGCAGTTTGCCAAGGCATTTTTTCTAGACGCTAGGCATAAATGGGTTTAATTTACTCCCATGGCGATCGTGATTCAAACTTATGCGTAATGTGTGTACAAATGTAACGACATAATTATAAGCCCGAAATTTTGCTGACGTCGCTTCTGATTAAACAAACCTCTTAATCTAGTCCAACTTAATGATACAAATGTTTCGGCTTCTGGAAGGTTAACGAAAAAAATCGCGACTGAAAATGTTAAAAAATGCTGGAAAATATTCGTATGCCTTCGCAAACTCGGGTATTCAGTGTTAAGTAGAGCCGATAAAGTCGTTACTTGCATGGCTTATCCGTTTATATTTAAGTCTGGGTTATGGAATGTTTAAAAGCTTTGTCAAATCGTTTCGTTTGACTGAATCCTAGTGCGATTATATTGTGTATGTTTTGGGAGAACACGAATCTTTCCCCAATTTTAAATCGGGTGTGTTGTGATATTCATCGGTTAATAGCGGTTCTTATAAGACAAATAAGTCCATTAAAATTTTGATGTGTTTTAATAATGTTAAAAAATGTTGTGTTTTACAGCGAGTTAAAACATTGGATGTGTTATAAAAATAGATAATTTAGAGGATTAAAGAAGATGGATTACAAACATCAGATGGATTTATTATTTAAAATAGATAGATTATTGATCTCTATTTGACTAGTTAACAAAGGTAAATATCCCTATTATTTATAAACATCCACGCTCTTTGATCTGCATGCATTCTTTTTGGTATGTTTTATGTCTTTCAACTCCGAATAAACAATTAAAGATGTTTTACTATTATAACACTTCAATTATGTTAACATGCTTAATGTTAATATTTTAGTTACCCGTATTCTTCTTTTTCGTAATGTGGCAAATAACACAACATTTGTAATACAATTTTCCATCACTTGAAACACAGCATTAACACTTTTGAGACATTTATTTTTATAAAACTCTTATTAGAAAAAGTTGACTATAAAAAGTAACCTCAACACCAGAAACAAGCGGGTTGTTACTAGGTGTTAATTTAATGCTTAATGAAGACCGCCAATTCAAATATAATTCGAGCAGGTTCTCAAATTTCTAGTACAATTGCAAGAGCTAAAACATTTTAATTCTTTAACATAGAAATATTAAAAAAATATGTTAAGGTTTACTTGTAAAGTCTCAGCCTAAACATGTTTTCTTGAAGAACTTAGTGTGTAAATGGTTTCCATAAATAATTGACACTAAAAACGCATTTTTGCTTCATCGCTGACATAGAACTTTAATTGAATTCTTAGATTTGGTGGAACATTTACTTAAACCTATAAAATTACGACGTCCAAAAAGTAGACACAAGTTGCATTTAAAACAAAATTATTGCGAGTATCATTGTCTCTGTTGTGCAAATAACCGGTAACAAACGAATAGCTGTAGAGTACAATATCTGTATTATTGTTGTAAAATTTCAACTTAAACAAAATCATTAGTTTCCAATTAAACGAAAAATTAATTAAGTTAACTGTCTCTTTGTACTTCTACATTTATTTTGATTATAAACATAATTTTAGACGATTTTACTTTAACGGTTCTTTTTGTTCAACAGCAACGTACATAACAACAAATGAAAGAATTAACACAATGCAACGCACAAAATATCGCTTGTAGTATTAATTGATCGAATAACTAAAGCTAGCGATGGATCCGATGTGAAATGTGAAATTAAACTAATTCCGAGTCTAGCATCGGTATAATATTTTCCCGTCTCAAAAATCGCTTTTGAGCATAAATATTATTGAAAACTTTTCGATTTAATGGTTAATCGAGTTTCGTTTTACTAGACGGAATAAGAAGTCGCTTGATTTATTTTAATTTAAATATAAACCAATACATCGAGTGACGAAATCATAGTTGATGTTTAAATGTCTTTTTTCTTAAATTTATTTTTCTATAACTATTTCACCATTAAATGTTAATAATAATAATATATATATATAACAAAAAGATTCGAGCTTTACGATTTACCTCTGTAACCTATTCACACTGTCATGACACTATATTTTATGAGAATATAACCTTGAGCTTTTGTCAATATTACTTACTCTCGATAATAATCACATATGATTTAATGACATACTTGCAATGAAAAGAAAATATTTCAAGATATGTACCTTTCCAGAACAGAAATTTATTTCTGCGTTTAATAAGACCGAGTTCATGATTGATGAAGTTATGGCTGTTCAAAGCGATGCACCCCATTTTTTGGTCATTTTGAGTTGAATACCTTGTTATATATATTTAATTTATTGATTTTTTTTCAAGGAAGTGAATTGTTCGTTATAATTTGATTATTTTTTAAATTCAAAATGATGTTTTTACTAATAAACATCATAACCACACGCTAACCACCTGTGATTACAATATAGGCAATAAATTTCATTTTATGTTATTCTGAGCGTATCTGCTAAATTTTATTCTTTACAGGTGTGCAGAGACTCTTAATATTTTTAAAAACAATAAGCGCTGTCATCAAGGAGGTAAATCTAAATATTCTTTCTATTAAAAAGATGTTTTTACAACTTATAAACATAAATATAATACATAATTATCATTCTTTTAACCGTTTCATTCTTGTCTAAGGCTGTCAACAAGTCTACATGTAAACTCGCTAATAAACCATCAACTTGCACAACGTTTGGATTCTAAAATGCATAACCAAATTTAATATTATTTAACACATGATTGAGACCCGATTTGCATAACTTTTATTATACTCGTTTAAAACGTGTTTGTAATTTATTTGAATTACGATATGTTTATTGTTAAGAATTGTAAACCAATATTTAATAATTTTAACAAACCTGTTTTACATACAAAACACATCTACCAAATTTACCATTGATAACAACATTACATGAATTTATTTTAACCCGTAACAATCGTTTGAAAAATTTAAAATGAATGCGTTCAATATCATCTTACTTTTTGAAACACCATAATTCTGAAGCATACTTTCATAAACAAGCTTCAAAAGCGTAAAACAATTGACAAAGTATTGTTGTTTTTATGTCAAAGGCATTTCATCTAAACAATAATGTATTCATTGCCTGACGGGCTTTACCAATCTTCTTTGTTAAATTTAAAATTACCTGTATAATTCAACACCATTACTTGATAGTTTAAATCATCAACAACTTAAATGACATTACTATTGAACTTTTAATCCACTCCTCTTCCGAATTATTTTTGTGTTTAACAGTGTAAATATAAATTCCCCAAGAATTGCAATATAAATATAAATTATCGAAATATGAATATACTTCAGCTGGTGACTTGCCTTAAATAGCCAATCAGCAAATACTAATACAATCAACACAATATCATAAACATTCAAACCAGAGTAAATGTTATCTTGTAGGTAAAATTTAATGTCTCCAACAAATAAAGAAAATCAAAATCGGCGACATTACTTCCCCTTGCTTCAGTCCAACCGCATAACTAAAATAATCTGAATAAGATGAACGCGATTCACGACGTGACTTTGCATTTGTATACATATCATTCACTATTCTAAGCAATTTTATTTGTCCGATTTAAATATGTTCAACCATAATGCGCTACGATATAAACTATAAAAAACATTCTAACATATCGACGTTTGTAACATGCAAACTTTTTTTTTCATTAACAGTTGAAAAAACTTTCCTTAATCCATATTGCGAATTCGAAATAATAGTGTTTGCATTGAAAAAAATTTTCAATGGGCTTTTTTGAAATCGTGGTGAATAATTTTTAAAGGCAATCAACTATAGTTACTCTTTAGTTATAAACATCACAGTAACATCACATTGTTATGCAAAGGAAAAATTCCTTCTGTCCATTTATCGCCGATACAAAAACACCGTTAAACAAGTCACACAAATGGGCAGATAAAATATTACTGCATTCTATTAAATGCTCGTTAACAATGCAATCACTACCAGATGCATTGTTAACTTCTGCACCCCATGAGAATCGAAAGTGTAACCTCTGTAATACAAACGACATTGGGGACGAAATGCATTACCTTTTATTATGTCCTCACTTCAAAGAAAAAAGAACAAAAAAAAAAAAAAAAAAAAAAAAAAAAAAAAAATCATCCATCAATGAAATATTACGCTACGCTGTCTCATCACGTTTATATAACACTCCCGTCAATGAAATGCCAGTTATCGCTTCTATCGACAATCCACACAACGCAGGGGCACCATAGAGGGTTGTACGCTTATTACCGTTTACATTTTATGAACTGAAATTCCTGATAAACGTCTAACCGAACTATTTAATTGCTTAATAGTTCCCCGACGGTTACCCTCCCTCATTTTATTAGACGGGAGAGTACTCTATTTATACTAGGAAGACTTACCAACGTTCAACCATAAAATCACATTAAAAAATGGATTTTGCAAAAATTAAAACTCACTACTCGAATGCATGTTCTTGTATGTATTAAATAAAAGAAATGTCACGTAAAAAAAAAAATGAAAACTAAATAAATAATAATAATGAAAAAATGGTAGAACTATGTTCCCTGTCTTATGTTAAGTGTAATCGTAATATTTGCTCTTCCTAGCTTTATAATCACCACTATCATAATCATCATGGTCATCACCATTGTCGTCATCTCGATCATCATCATGATTACTAGTATCATCATTATCAGTATTACTATCATTATTAGCATCGTTGTTGTTGTTGTTACTATTATTAGAAGTATTATTATAACTAACGCTGTTGTTGTAAATCATTAATCCTACTCTTTAATATGGAGTGTAACCACATAAATATTCCACCACTAACTGTTAACTATTTAATGTTGTTGTTGGTGTTACTTTTGTAGAAGTACTATTAAAACAAATGTGGTTGTTGGTGATCACTATACATTATTTTGTAATTAGAACGAATTCACATACGTACTTAACTATTAATTATCCAACACCTACGGGTTCGAAACCCAAATTTTCTTTTGTTTGTAGACAATATATTGTTTAAATAACCATTATGTTACTGACCCTCTACTGGAGAATTTTCACATGACAACCACTTTCCCAATTGATCTACTATGATTTATCTTATATAATACTGTTTGTTTGATATCTGTGTAATTATCTTATACATATGCTCACATGTTATTACAAAATGTCATTGTTTTGTAACCTGTGAAAACAAATAAACTTCTACTTCAGTATAATACAAATCTGACATACTGTCACTGAAGTTGCCCAAAAACTGTAAAATCTTCTAAAGATATTTTATTGTATGAGGCTATTTTTTTTGGGGGCAAATTGGCCAAAATCCCTTAGTATTTGTTTTCTTAAAATGTGAACCACTAACATTTTTTTTGCATATACAAACAGGCTTATTTCTTTGAATTAAGTCCTTATAATATATCTTACTTGTACATAAACGTTGTCTGTTTATATCAGTTTTACTCGAGTTAAAAATACGTAAAGCGACTTGATACACATTTCGTTTAATATCGAACTCATTGTCTAACAATTGTGTGTGCTTTATAGAGCTTTTAAAATTGAAACAAGGGGTTGATTTATTTAAGCATTTTTAAAAAAGAAAATCCCGGGTCTAACTATTTTCAGATGTGTTTTATAGCCATGGAGTATAAGTATTATACTGGGGTTCGATAAACTTAGACAAAATACATTTAGTCGTTTCCTCACTCGTGTTTGTGTAATTTTGTCAAATAAAATACAATTTATATTTATGCCATTGAAGCGTTTTTAAATTATACTGCCAATGATGTGCATACTTTTTAAAGGTATTTCATGTTGTCCCAAAATCATACGATCAATTCTTCTTGATACTGACTAAGCGCCAATAAATGTTACCAATATAAACTATTTAAAAATGTAGCATAGTCTTTATGTATTCGACGTATCTTGCTTACCGTTCTACGTGTGCTATTCTGATTTCTAAATGTGAAATTCACTTGAACTAATTATCAAATTACTAGTAACCCCGAAAATTCTATTATGTTGATAAATATTACAAGTCGCTTTAGTCAGGTTGAAATTTTAAAATAAATGAACAAACATACAATTGTTCGTTTTATCTTTTTATCTTTGATTGCCACGTTTCGCATTGAGCATTTATTTCAGTACTTTGTTTTACTTATGAAATATATTTGATACATGTCAACAGTTACTGTTTATCAAAATATATTGTTTATTCCATAAAAATATTACAGTTATAAAGTATTGCAATTATTCTTTTTAAACAATTGTAGTTGAAAATAATGTCTAGTAACGAATTCCACGAGATTCTCAAACTATTTAAATGGAAACAATCATATGTAAAGCGGCAAATATTTATAAATCTTCAAAACTAAAGTTTTTTATTCTTACCGTATCGGTAATGCATTTATTTAATTTTAATTTTATCTATTTTAATACATTTTTGTACACTTAATATTCTGTTTTAACACGAACAATCCGTCAATTATCACGTCACATTGCTACCAGCTATACACTATTGTAAATAGTAAGAACGTGATAACCGCGGCAAATTATAAATACTCGTATATTTCGAAAAAATGACAGAGCTTTATAGTGATGTGCAGTATTTTAATTATTATTGTTCAATTCCTTTTGTTAAATTATATGCACTGAATAATCTTTTTAATGGAATGGGACTTCAATGATATGGCTGTTTGCATTATCGATACAATGACGTGATCGAGTCACATCTTATGAAAAATTAATGTGAAGTCGCTTTATTAATTTTGTTTTACACTCATATTGATATATACGATAAAACCTAGTGATGAAAACATAGATGATATATAAATATATACTAAATTGTGTTATTTCATCATTAAATGTATAATACGATATGTGTATTTCTATACGATTTGCAGCTGTAAATTATTCACATGTCCGTAAGTATAAGGGAGATTATACACTTTTTATATGTGTTAAATTATAATATATTGATACAAATATGTTAGTAACTTACAATAACACAAAATAGGCAAGAAAAAATATATATTGAAGACGAATTTCATAAAATGCAGCAAAGACAATTTAGCGCACCGAGCCGATTGTGACGAAGATATTTCGTACATATTTTCCTACAATAACCGAAGCATTCGTCTTTTTATTAGGATCGGAGTTAGTGTTCGTGTGTCGTATGAATAGTTATCGTTTCAGGAAATTAAAATGAAACTAAATTTAGATTCACATCGTACATGCTGGCGAATTCGACTGTACAGACATTTTCGATTTCAGAATTATATATCTTGCTTATTTCGAATTTTTCGATACATGTTCTTCTTAACTTTTATTTAATTTATGTTGAAATATATGGATAATAATTGTTTACACATTTTATATAAATTAATAAATATTTGACAAAATCGTATAATCTCCCTTTAAATTAAATCGTCCTTTTATATATACTTATTTATATTCTAAGGCGCAATTGTAGTGTCAACGTATAGTATTTTAATAACGTCTTATGAAAATATACACTGAGCTCGGGCTATCGCTTCGGGGAATATTACACATTACCGGTAACTTTAACATCGTATTCAATAACACAATCGCAAGAACTATGTTTTATTTTTAAATGTAATTCTGTCGATTATTTGGTCGTCGTCATCAGATAGTATTAGGAATTGGTTTTATTTACACGATTTATGTTACAGTTTGAAATTGAAACAGTATTATGAAACAAAACTATAACATACAATATTAAGTCATATATAAAAAATATTGCTTGAATATATAAAATGTAAATTTATGAAAAAAAAGGATTAATATTTTTTTTATTTCGTATATCGCCGATTAGCCATTCTATTTATGTAGCTAATATTTTTTGAATCCGCATTTCGTTATTATATGCATGTATGTGTACAGTGAATCTTAGGCAAAACAATCCTATACATTGAATAGCTTTGGTTGTGTTGGAAACGTTGATACATTTTGAAATTTGATTTGTAAAATATAAATCCTCTGTTATAAAAATTGAACGATAATCTTACACGACACGCTGGCACAAAGGCCTAATTATATACGAATTATGATCCAGAATCATTATCTTGAAAGAAATTATAGTGATCGGTCTTTTATAAGGCAAGTTGAAAAAGCCTACACAATACCGAACCTTTCAAAACAATATAAAACAAAACAAAACAAACACAATATTTTACACACTTCAAATTAAAAACCCTGCCGAAGTCTATAAAGCTCAAACTAAATGGCAAAACCTTCTTGGAGAAAAAGAATTTAATTGGAAACAAATATTTGCCATGTCATATAAATCAACTACTGATAGCATACTGAGAAATTTTCAATATAAATACACCCAGAGAATCATAGCTACAAATAAATATCTTTTCAAATGCAACCTATCCACCACAAATCTATGTGATATGTGTAGTGAACATATTAAAACAATAGAACACCTTTTCTGGGAGTGTAAACATATTGAACCCCTATGGAATCAATCGACAACCTTTCTAGAGAAACACAAATTTAATGTTAAACTATCTCTCTTAGGCATCAGTCTGGGGGTAAATACATTTAAAATACAAGAGGTTAATAACGCTGTGAATTACATAATTATATTAATTTAATATTCAGCATGAAATACAGAAAACAAGCACCAACAATGAACTGTTTTATCAATTATTTAAAACTGAAAATTCAAATTGAAAAAGAAATAGCCATAAACAATGATGCACTTG
Source organism: Dreissena polymorpha (assembly GCF_020536995.1). Lineage (NCBI taxonomy): Eukaryota > Metazoa > Mollusca > Bivalvia > Myida > Dreissenidae > Dreissena > Dreissena polymorpha. The sequence goes on along the minus strand of NC_068357.1, from coordinate 107,888,119 downwards.
AGTCCAGTATGCTTTCTACCCACTCTATGCAACTCATCCTTAGTCATAACTATTCTGTTGCTTTTAATTGTTTTTTTAAAACACCTTTCACAAACAACTAAAGAAAAAATACATTTTTTAATCAAAAGGAAACCACAAGGTCAAAAAAGTATATATTAGCATATCTTGTATAACATGTTTGAACATTATTGCTGCTACACGGTATCACTTTGTTTTATGATCATATACATGTATACATTGTATGTCATATATTGAACAAAAAATAAATAAAATATATATTAAGGCTATGGTGACGGCATACGAACGGAAAAAATATAAAGCATCGGTTGAAAGGAATTACATCGAATCTCACTGTCAGCTCGGATTAAGTCGCATTACACACACGTACAAATTAATGCTAATATTAATTGCATTTCAAATAATTGTTGATTTAAGAAGGTAATAACGGATCTATTCGGTGTTACAAACTTTACGTGTATTTTAGGTGTTTAAAATATCTCTTTGCAGAGTAAGCAATCTTGCAAAGATTTGTATATTGTTCTGCTGTTTTTTTTTCTGTTTTTTTTTTCTTCTTTTTTTAAAGTTTTGGGTAATTTGATAAACGGCAAAGGCAACATTAGTAAAAAAAATGTGTTAATTGCGAGTACATTATATTTCAATTCATGTTCTTGTTTGTGATTAAATATAGGTGTTGTTTTTAATGTATATGTCGATAGACACTGAAGAGAATTACAGTTCGCCTTATAACAAATCATTAAGAAGCCCAAATGCGTAAAAATTAGTAAAATAATGTTAATTTTGAAATAACCTTCCGGAAAAAAATAATCGATGGCGTTGTCTATAAATTTCATCGATTGGGAACTAAAAATTTGCTTTAAGGATTATTTAACCGATAAAACAAAAAGCTTTAACAAAATATGCATAAGACTACACAGCAATATAAACTTATGTTTATTAATTTTTATGTATTTTTAATAGGCATGTCAACGAATATCCGAATATTCGGTCCCGCAACGAATATTCGTATACTATTATCCGAATCGAATATTCGGAAGAATTTTTTTTTTTAATCGAGTAATTTCAAAAAATTTGTATTCGTGAAATTTGCTTCAAATATTGTTAAAAAAAGTTGTTCCTTGTGTCATAGTGTCATAGTGTTTATTCCGGTACGCGCGAAAATGCGTCGCTATGGTGATGCCAGTATACCTGTCATAAATCCCGCTAATTGCCTACCTTTAGGAAACTTAAATTGACCAAAGACAGTTATTTTGTGTCAACATTATGATAGATGCAAATCGCTGGTATATTTGATTATATAAAGTTTAAGAAAACTATTCATAATTTATTTTTAATGAATATTTTTCTTTAACTTTATATTATCAAGTATACCAGTTTTACTGGACGTTTTATTCAGTGTGATCTAAAGAGAAAATAAACGTATTCAGCACATACGCATGATAGACAGACAGACAGTTCATTTTGACTTATACAATGTACATCGTCAACAACACATTATGAAAACAGTACAATGTCAATTGTGATAGGTACAAACTTTTACACGTATTTACATATGATTTACTTAGCTAACAAAGTTAATTAAATATAAAAACAACAAAGACAGAAAAAAAAAGAAAAAAGAACAAAGAAAAGAGGATGAACATCTAGAGCATTATTGCGTTAATAATAGATGTTCGAACTTTTAAGTGATTGTTTAACAAAGAGACATACTTTTATAAGTTCTATTTTATTATTCGATTGCAGTAAACTTAAATATTTATACATAGATGGCCTTTTGTAATAACATGGTTTTTTCCTAATGTTTCTAAACGCCGGGCAAATGCAAATAAAATGAAATTCATCTTCAATATCGGTCGAATTGCAACACATGCAGTGACGCTGATTTCTAGCGACGTCTCTTGCATAACGACCGGTTTGAATATGCAGTGGATGGGCTGACAATCTTAATCTGGAAAAAAAGTATCTCAAACTTCTTGGTAAAATGTCTAAGTACGACTCATATTCAAAATTGATTTAAAAATTTCGATAAACATCTAATATCGAACTAGTATTTAAGGTTTTATACCAGTCCTTTGTGAAGTTATCATAAACTCTCCGTTTAAACTCCTCTACAAATGAGTTAATCTCAATATTAATAGTATTTATATCATCCAATGCATAACTAAAACCAAAGTCATCAAACATTTTTTTAACATTAAATATCCAATTATGACAGCCTTTATGATAATCTGAGACGGCCAACTTATATATGGGTTTAATAATGATATTTTCAGATCTACATATCTTAAACCAATATTTAATTACACGTACATATCTATGTATATACATGGGATATCTACCCAGCTCACCATAAACACAAGCATTACATGTGCTAAGTTTTACCTTTAGTAATCGTTTGCAAAATTTCAAATGGATTCTTTCAAGTTCCTTAGTTTGAGTATAGCCCCAGACTTCCGAAGCATAATTTAAAATGGATCCAACACATGCGTCAAATAATTGACATAGTATCTTCGGCTTTAAATCGTAGTCATTACATTTAGACAATAAAATATTCATTGCTTTTAATGCTTTACCCGTTAGGTGTTCTTGATTCAATGTGAAACTCCCAGTATAATTAAAAACAATCCCAAGATAATTAAAATCATTCACAACTTGTATGTCATGGCCATTGTAGGTCCACTTTTCATTTGGCAATAATCCGCCTCTTTTCCGAGATACTGTAATTTTTGTTTTCTCTGTATTTACTTTCAATCCCCATAAATTACAATAATAATATAGATTATCTAAATGGTTTTGAATTTCATCGGGCGTTTTACCTACAATAGCCATATCATCAGCAAATAACAGTAAAATCAATACAATGTCGTCAATATTCAATCCGGATTGTAAATAATCATTTTGTTAAAACAACTCAAGATCTTCTACAAACAAAGAAAATAATAAGGGGGACATAACTTCGTCCTGTCGGAGCCCACTGCGTAAGAAAAATAGTCAGAATATGAAGACAATGACTTAACACAAGATTTAACTTTTCGATACATGTCTATAACACATTCTGAGAATTTTACCCTGTATGCCACATTTATACATTTTTAACCACAATGCATTTCTATATATAGTATCAAAACATTTCATCATGTCCACAAAAATTACATATAATCTGTTATTTTCAAATAAAAAGTTTTGAACAAGAGAATGAAGAATAAATATTGCATCTGTCGTAGACCGCCCTTTCCGAAATCCGAATTGGGCGTCCGAAATAGTATTATTTTCGTAACAAATATTTTCAATGCGATTGTTTAAAACGGTTGTAAAGAGCTTAGATAAACAGCTAACTCAAGTAATCCCTCTATAATTACTAACATCTTCTTTTGAACCTTTCTTGTGTAGAGGGACAATAATTCCCTCGGTCCACTTTTCAGGATAATATCCTGAGTTCAATACACAATTAAATAAATCATATATATATGTAAGGCTAATATATCAACACTTTCAATAAAATACTCGTTCAAAAGATTATCACTGCCACAAGATTTGTAACGCTTCAGTAGCTTAACAGCAATTATTATTTCTTGAACTGTAATTGGATCATCAAGCTCCGGGTAAACAGTATTAGGATTATCAAAGTTATAAAAACTATTAAAATTTTCAGCATCATTATTCTTATCCGTAGCAATGTCTGCGCTTAAATGTTCAAAATAATGGTTAAATTCATGTAGAGAAATTTTGGTAGATGTTTTTGAAGATCTAGATTTAAAATGTTTCCAAAAGTCTCTTGGCCTACTTTTGCGTAAATTTGTTAACTCGAAAATACGTTTATTATAATCGGCGTGATTTTTCTTTCTAACAATATTTGTGTAATTAGTTTTTGCATCACTCAAAAAAGACCTGTTTGTATTACTTTTGTCTACATTAAACAACCTGAGCGCTTCTAAATACATATTACGCGCAACACTACAATCATGATCAAACCAATCTTTATCTCTTTTACTGTAACCCTCAAAATAAACATCATTTGAATAAAAACATTCTTTGGCAAACAATGGATCCGCAACATCGCGGATAGTATTTGAAAACTTATCAATCAAAACATTAACTGAGTCCCTGTCAGGGCAGTTGGTATTACGCACAATATCATTAAAAGTTGGTAAAATTCGAACAATCCCTGATCGAAATTGTTCCCGCAGGGAGTCATTCCATTTATATTTAATACCTGGTTGGCTTTCTTCGCTATGAAATCTATTATTGCATAACAATGAAAAGTATAGCGGAGCATGTTCACTCCATTCATTAAAACTTTGTATATAAAATTGTTGTATGTGTGAAAAGTAGTTTTCTTTTGTTAAAAGATAATCGATCACTGAACAGCCGTTATTTGACAAAAATGTATACTGATCACTATTACCAATGCGACTATTTACAATACGAAAAGACGAGCCTTTACAAATATCGAGCAATTTTATCCCGTGACTGTAGAGTGATTTATCTAAGGAGGCCCTGTCAGGGATACAATCTGAAGTATAATCGTTGCTATCGATACAACTATTAAATTTGTCACAAACAATATAATCTTTCTTATCACCAACTCTACTGTTAAAATCTCCACATATATACACACAACCAAGATTATCATATAAACATATATCATGCTCTAAAATCTCAAATAAATCAACGTTAAAAATATTATATATTGGCGAATCATCACCCCAAATATATGATCCACATAAATATATATCTTTTGCAGTATTAAAAAAGGAACGATCTAATTTCAACCAAATTATAGTGTCGTAATGGTTTTTTATTATATTTATTCCATTCTTTAAATATTCTTTGTAAAGTAAAACAATTCCACCACTATTACGTATGGCATTTTTATGTTTGAAATTGCGATAAAAGTTGTGAGATAAATATCCGTTAAATTGAACATTACTTGTCGAGTCACACCAAGATTCATACAGAAAACATATGTCATAATTTTCAAGAATATTTACAAAATCGTCAGATTCTTTTTTGTCTCTTGTCAGTCCATGTACGTTCCATGAAAGTATCGATAGCTCACCCTCGCCGTGTTCCTAGGGACGTACCGGCTTGCCATCGACGTACAGGGTATCGTATGCGATCCACGCACTTTTACCCTCCTTTCTGGCATCTCATATGGGGAACCAGTTTGCGCCGTTTCTCTAGCACTTCCGGTGGAAACTGTTAGTGCATTTGGAAGTGTGTACCTGTAAGATGTTTCCACTGTTTTCTTACTAATTCCCTGTCCTTAAAAAATGAAAACTTTGCGATTATATTTCGCACTTAACCATGGACCGGATGTGATGGTGACCGGTGCACACGCTCAAAACTCATGGCATCAGCTGTTTCTTTAGCAATCTTGAGTTTTTCTTCAAGGTGATTGCGGAGCTTCCGCTCTGTGACTTCGGGCGGCTCACTTCCTGTCGAGTTGTCTTCCGGGATATTAGTGAAAACTAAGTTATTTCGCATAGACTGCGATTTCAAATATGCAACGTCATCCCGGAGCTCATTGCGTTCCTTTTCCAACTGCGTTAGCCTGTCCGCCACTATCATTGCCCCAACGTCCACTTACTCCACCTTTTCTTTAAGAGCACACACGCGCGCGTCAGTGCGCTTCACTCTATCCTCCAGAGCGACCCATATTTTATTGAGTTCTTTGTCAAAATCACATACTTTCTTCTCTAAAGAGTCTATCGCATGTTATTTCAGCTCAATCGCCACTAACCTGGTATCTATAGTTCTCATACAGTTCATAACGTCCTTGATTGTTGGCTCCTGTCCGCTGTCTGCCATCTTTTCGGGACTTAATTTGAACGAATCTGTGTAAGACCGCTCGAAAACTTCACTCTGTAGTGGTCCAATTGCATCTGGATATAAGACTGCACTTGCTTGCCCCAATAATTCACTTATTGAAATATTTGTATCCTCCTGTGATAAGGAAACGTCTTAAGCAAATACCCTTTCTCGCATTTGATTGTTGGATACAGTGGTTGCAAAAAGATATCATGTTTTTCCACGCGTTGTTGCCGAAATTGAGGTTATAAAATACTTGGATGATTATTTGAGATATAAAATGCATTGTTTTATGAATTTAAATATAAACAGCTGCTGACAACTAATCTATAAGCAAGTGGACTAAATCACATTGAGATAACATGAGCATCATTCGAGGTTGCTGACTGGTACTCGTGGAAATATCGCGATTGATTTAAATACAAGTAAGATGCATAGAAATAGGTCAATATACCAGGATATCAGCCATTGAGGAGACATGCATTTGATCGAAGGTTGCTTACTGGTACTTGTGTAGAAGGTCCAAGTATCCTGAGTGATAAACATAATATGCACGTCAGCCGGCCGACAACTGGATGCGGAGGACAGTGTACAGGAATATATTTGAATATTGAAGATGATCAAACTGTCTTTAAGATAAAAGCCGAGGATATCAGCATATTGACAAACAATACATGAACGGGTCTTGTGTATGATTATCGGTTGCTTGCTGGTACTTGTGTATACTGATCCAAGTATAGTGAGTGATTAAAATCATATGCATGACATGCCTAAGATCGTACGGAAAGGTACGTAAACAGTTACATATTATTATTATTTTTATTATATAACTATTTTTCGGCGTAGCTGTTTAACCCAGCTTTTCACCTTAGCTGACCGTTGTAAGCGTCCAATGAATTTGAATGTACAATATCCCGCCGGTAGGCCTAAAACTTTTCGAAATAAAATACGTGCAATCTACAAACAGTTTTCACATTTACATTAATATGTTATTCAATTTACTTTCTTTCTTTGGAAAGTATATGGTATGAAAATGGATACTACAGCGACGATGTTAAATTCGTGTTAAGCATGAAACGATTTTGTCTAATGAAACTGTTTGAAAGTAAAAACAGTTTCACACTCAACTCTCGAAATCAATAAAGTGATATACGCTCTGACGAAAATATGATTACTTGTTTTCAAAATCGACCGTTAAACATGTAAACGTATAAAGCTGTAAACAAGCCGTCGTTCCAGCAGTGGAATCGTTACCTCACTTAAACACACCGTTCAATGACTCCAGCGACGACTGTGGATATGCGACAACTGCGAAACTGTATACATGTCGGTGGAAAGCGGAGTGTAAGTTTCCTATTCATTATATTTTACGTATTGGATTGAGCAGGTTTTAGTTTGTTCTTTGAGAGCCTAAGTAAGAAGGACTTTGTGAACGTAATCCCTACCTTCCTAGCTGCTTACTTTTCAAGAAATCCGTTAGAAGCACAGGTGGTTAGCGTGTGGCTATGATATTAATTAGTGAAATTATCATTTTGAATGTTAAATAATCATATAACAACGAAAAAATCGACTTTTCTGAAAAAATATTTCACTATCAAATATGTATATATAACAAGGTATCCAACTAAAAATCACCCGAAAACGGGGTGCATCTCTTTGAACAGCAACAACTTCATCAATTGTGCAGCGATTTTCACGATCTTGGTCTTATTCAACGCAGAAATGAATTTCCTTTCTAATAATGTACATGTCTTGCAATATTTTTACAAATGCTGGGTCAACTTTTAAGAAATAACACGATATACAACTCGCTTGACCTACTTAACATCGATCAGACAGGATAAACGAAGGAAATCTTAACGGAGTAAACGGCATTTTTCCTGCAAAGTTCAAGGAACTCGATACCATAATTCAATAAAACGTATGAAAAAAAACATTCTTACCATTCTTGCCGTTGCATTATGCATCAAACCTAACTGCCCAGCGCCGTTTGAAACCTTTGTTTACATACATTTCAACTTACCGACATTTTATACACACGATCGATTTCATTGGACCAATGCGAAGGTGTGTCTTTACAACTGAAGATTTCATTCATTAACCTTGTCTGATCGGTGTCAAGTAGGTAATGCAACGGCAAGCATGGCAAGAATGTTTTTTTCATACGTTTTATTGAATTATGGTATCGAGTTCCGTGAACTTTGCAGGGAAAATGCCCTTTACTCCGTGAAGATTTCCTTCATTTATCCTGTCTGATCGATTTTAAGTAGGTCACGCGAGTTGTGTATCGTGTTATTTCTTAAAATTTGACCCAGCATTTGTAGAAATATAACAAGATATATACATTTTTAGAAAGGAAATTCATTTCTGCGTTGAATAAGACCATGAAAATTAATGATCGTGAAAATCGCTGCACAATTGATGAAATTGTGGCTGTTCAAAGCGATGCAGCCCGTTTTCGGGTGATTTTGAGTTGGATACCTTGTTATATATATATTTGATAGTGAAAGGTTTTTTTTCCAGAAAAGTTGATTGTTCGTTATAATATGATTATTTATCATTCAAAATGATGTTTTCACTAATTAATATCATAGCCACACGCTAACCACCCAGGCCCGTACCCAGTCACTGGGCCCAGGGGCCGGGCCTCCCAGTTTGCTGTCGAGTTATGATTTTTTAATAATGGGCCGATTGTAAATTGTTCTCACATGAATGGGCCCACATTACACTTCCCCGCAATACAAATGCGCAGATGTGCTTTATTGACCCTGATACACAATGGGATTAGCGCTAATTTACTCGCCAATGGAGATAAGCCCTTAGGCTATGTTTTCTTATCAGCTTGTACACACATCCCCGATCTGTCAATTACCCATTGTGCTCAATGCTTCATCTTTTGATGGTTGGCGTAACACGTCTTTTGATTGTACAAGGAAAGAGAAACAGCGAATGGATGGAACTGATACAGAAGGTCGTGGCACCTGTGGTTAGAAAGTGGTCAAAAATCGAACAAAATTCACCACTCTCCTAGTCAAACTCTAATTACACAGGATTTAGACCAAATATAACTATGAACAACATTTTATTGAAATATTCAATAATTTTTCTTCGGTTATTCCAAATTACAGCATCCCACATTAACAAACAACATTTTTATCAACGATTAAATTCGAGTGAGTTTTACAAAACGCCTCATTATAACGGCCGTGACTAATAATTAGATGGTCATGATAACGGCAACGAAAATAAAATTATGCTCATGCATTCGACTGAGACAATGGAAAATGGCATGATGAGATATGGACGTTATTCCCTGTTAACAACTGTTAAATTGGTAATTTTGACGGTGCACATATAGACTAACCGTTATCCAAAGATTGTGTCTATTCCTTAATCGTGATTGCGACTGGTATTCTCATCTTGTTGCCCAACAAAAACTGAAAAACCCTGCAAACATAGAATTATTAACGATTTAACAATACTGATCAAATGTCAAATCCTACTCGTCGTCCTGTAACAAAATCTTAACAGTTGCCAGTTAGACTTGGATATTTAGCACGGATCATCTTCAAACAAAAGTAAGGTACAGTTTTGTGGTCATCAAGTTTAAGGCGTCCATGTATCCAGAGGATGTACTGTGATGGGCACCATGTCGCATTGATTTGTGTCTACCATATCTTCAGTATGATGTGCGAACACATTGTTCCGAAACGTTTGCTGAATATTGTGGGTGAGAGGACCAATCACAACTTATCCTTTTCCTGAAACATATGAACACATAAAAAACTCAAAACCCATTCATAAATTTAAATATATAACTGTTATTATCCACTTTTAAAGGTGCGTGAACAAAATTGCCACTGTTTTGACAGTTAATAAGTTAATTTTTCTACACTTTTGATTTTTAGTTTAAACACTGTCATGGGTAGTTAAAAGATTGTTTGATATTGATATTACAAACAACACTATTTTGACAGAAATAAAATGCATTATTAGTACTGTTAAACAGGCCCACAAGAAAATAGACATGAAAAATGTGTTATAGTCAACAACATACTGGTCTTTGGTTTGAACAGTATTGTGGGACCATAAAAATCCGAGCTTGTCTTCGTAACGATCTACGAATGGTCGATTCCTACAAACACACCATAAAGGTTTGCTTAAAGATGGTCCAGGTTGGTCTGGGACAGGCTGTCAGGGATAACTGTTGGCTGTTTGGCAGCAATTTCATTCAACAGCTCACATGCTTTGTCAGAAGTAAGGTGGTCTATGATATCCTAGAAAAGACATCTCTGCATGAAACAAAAATAAATAAATGTTTTGAACATAAAGCTCAGAATTATCATATAAGTTGAATTGACACGTAAAAATTGAAAATCTTATTTTTTCATCAAACCATTTTTAACATTTATGGGAGAATTTTGTAAAATCTTTCAATATACATCTAGTAGTGTCGGAGCATTATTTAAAATTCTTTGCTCATGTATCAACACAACCCTCTCTCTTTGCCAGCTCCAGCTTCTCGCTTCCTTTTTTCTTTGCCAGTAGGCACTGGCTTATCAGATTCATCACTGGCAGAAGGTATTGAAGTTGTTGAATTATGTTTTACATACAAAGTTTTATGGCAATAATTAATGTGTTAATTTTTGTTTCCATTCACTATTATTTTCATCAATATATATTTCTTCCATGTAACCACAAAAATCTAAATTTCGTAAAACATTATCTAAAAAATATTTCAAAATTCTCAAATGAAATCAAGAGAAAAGAGCTATTTAAGCATACATTTCTTTTGTTGCGTTATCCAGTGAACCCTTCTTTATGAACTTCTACTTGGCTTAATTATGTTTTTATCATAATAAAAAGTTAATACATACAATTTTAACTATTTATGGTCTCAATTAAATAAGTGAATTGTAAATATCTGGTATTATTATCTAATATATAGGACAATCACATCCTGAGGATATTAAAAATAATGAAAAAGTGGAAATCCAAATCTTCTTGGCTTAACAAATATAATGCTACATGCATTTCAGACGAGCTGTATTCAATTTATTCAAACTACTGATCGAATACACATTTATTAAAATACTTATTAAAAATATGAATATAAAATAATGTTAATCAAAAAACAATACGATATACGAAACTTAATTGGGTTGAGTTGTCATTCGGTTGGGCGAGTTGATCATATTTAGGGGGCGAGTAGGTACAGGGGCGAGTTGTCTGGCAACCGCTACATTCATCCGATGCCATGGCTAACAAAATTGTGTAACTATTTTCAAAACCTATTTTGGCAGTTCAGTGTGTTTAAAAAATAGCTGTGCAGAACAAACTGATATAAATACATTAATCGTGAGTTTTGTGTTTAATTAAATAAACTACATGTACAATTAAATGCATTTTGGTGATTAAAAACTTCATTGTCACTGAACACACAATAATTAAAATGTCAATAAATGCATAGCAACTTGGTGTGCCTTACAACAAACACATTTGCCAATTATGAGAAAAGTAAAAAGAAACTGTATTTTTTTGTTTAACTGATCTTAATACACGTTTGCTGATGTTCAAATATATATTTATTTTTGTGAATACTAACGTTTATTTAATAGTCCACTCGGTTTGTAGTTTTGGTCTTGAGCATATGTATACGCTTTTTGTGCCGTATCTGCATGTACTCAAGGAACGGAAACGAATCATTTTATCAGTTATTCTTTATTTTAACCTACTTTTACAAAAAGCATACGCTCTATTAAGCTTAACAACTGAAAAAAAAAATATGCGAACTTCTTCCGTGTTGTGACGATACAGGTTCCACCATATTTCCAAGTTTTTTTTTACTAGAACACGTTACATGATTGCACAGTGTGCGTTTATATTTTGTCAGGGTATTTCGTCGCTGAGGCGAATGGACGTATGAGACGGTAATAAAACGTTTTTAGCACTTACATGTAGACATGTATCGGAAACAAAGCGAAAATACTCCATTTCTCGACGATATTTACCAAGAAACACACCGTCCATTTATATGGTTAATCTGTGAACAAGTCCCTTTAAATTAAAATATATTTATATAAATGTACTGATACTTCTGTGAGTCATCGATTATATATCTTTGATATACTTATTATTCCAAATGTAAAATATTGCATTGAAGATTGGTATAAATAATTGATTTGCATATGGCAAACTTTATCGTCTTAATCGTCCCCGATATGTTGACATTATTAAATATTGGATGGATTTAATAAAAACATCACACAATTCATTCACTTAATCCGATTATTCAATGTTGGTTAATTATGCCAATGTTCAAAACATGATGTTCAGAACTAAAAGACTTGCTTTGTAACTTAGAGTTTTAAGAGGAATGGCTTTTTCAAGATGTCGATAATGATATTTATGAAGGTATTAATTTCAAAGGTTAGACAAAGATTAAACGATACTTTGTATTCAAAATCGGAATGTGAGATAGTGCAACTCAAACAAAACCGATTTGTATAAAAACATCAATTTGTGCTAAGTAGAAAAGTTCAAATAAGCTTTGTTCTAAATTAAGAGGCTGTCAAGATAGATTGCATGAAGAAAGATGGAGATGGGTTAAACATCCTATTCCTATAGGCGAAAGAAAGATTAATACGTCTAATACATTAGAAGATGATTATCACATGGTTTTGGAGTGTATTGAGGGATCAGATCTCATTGCATACATTTGATTAAAGACAACGACCTAACCTGCCAAAATGTATGGAATTACTAACAACTGAAAATAAAGCGTTGCCATACAAATTATGCTGTTAAATATAATAATAATTTATATTAATGGAAGCTCGACGTTCCAAGGCTGCATGTATTTGTGTCTCTGAAACCTGGCTAGATGACTCTGTTCCAGATTCGGAAGTAAATATCAACAACTACTCTATTTAGCGAAGGGATCGAAACAGACATGGCGGTGGTGTTTGTATATACGTCAGGAAGGACTTATCCTATTATACTCGTTCCGATTTGAATCGCGATGATCTTGAAGCTATTTGGATTGACATTTTATTACCAAAATCTAAACCTATTTTATGTGGTGCTTTGTATAGACCTCCTTTACAACAGAACTTTTATACCAGTCTAGAATCTTTGTGCTCTTCATGCAATGATTTTTTAGAACATGAATCTATTTTACTGTGTGATTTTAACACTGATGTGTCCATGAACAAATGTAATACTCTTTTAAAGTGTTTTAAATCATTTATGAATATGTTTCATTACAAACAACTGATTTCAGAACCAACTAGAACTTGTTCTACCATTGAAACCATAATTGATTTGATATTAGTTTCTAATACTGACAACATTACTCAGTCAGGTGTAATTCACACTTCCTTTAGTGATCATAGTTTAATATTTTGTACTAGGAAAGTTAGTAAAATTCCTATTAGTTCTCATAACAACGTTACTTTAAGATCTTTAAAAAATTATAATACAGAAGATTTTCAGGCAAGTCTTTTAGCCATTGACTGGACTTCTGTTCTGTTATGTGATAGTGTTAATGAAGCTTGGTGTATTTTTAAACATCTATTTTTATCTGTGATAGACAACATAGCTCCTGTAAAACAGACTAGAATTAAGCAGAGAACAGAACCTTGGATAGACTCAGACATTCTCAGTGCTATGAATGAAAGAGACAAAGCCTTTTACAATTATAAAAAGGATATAAGTGTAGATAATTATAACATATTTAAGACTCTTAGAAATAAAGCTCAGTTACTTGTTCACAATGCTAAAAAAGATTATTTTAACAATGTACTTGATCAAAATAAAAATGATTCATCATCCTTATGGAAAACTCTTAAAAATCTTGGTTTGCCTTCCAAGAAAGGTTCAGCAACATCTGGCTCCAACATGTGTTTAAACATTGATAATAATATTTGTTTTGAAAAGAAACTTATTGCTGAAACATTTAATGAATTCTATACAACTATTGCATGTAAACTTGTTGCAAAATTACCTGAAAGTGTACACAAATTTGGTGTTAATTTTGTTAATTCTTTTTATGCAAATAAGGGTGTTTATGCTAATAGTTATTCTTTTTCAATTGTAACTGAGAGTAAAATTCTTAAATATTTAACTTCACTTGGTACAAAGAAAGCTACTGGCTTAGATGGCATACCTTCGCGTTTTGTCAAAGACGGGTCGTCTGTTATTGTTAGTCCCTTAACTCACATCATTAATTTGTCCCTCATACAAGGTCACGTCCCCGATGATCTTAAGACGGCAAGAGTTGTTCCCCTCTATAAAAAGGATGACAATTTATCTGTAGGTAATTACCGGCCTGTGTCCATTTTAAATGTTATTTCTAAAATCCTTGAAAAGGTAGTTTTATATGACCAGGTTGAATCTTATTTTAAAGATAATAAATTATTGTATAAATTTCAGTCAGGTTTTAGAAGTGGCTTCTCCACGGATACTTGTTTAATTCACCTAACAGATTTTATCAGGTATGAAAATGATAAAGGTAATATAGTTGGCATGGTTATGTTAGATTTACAGAAGGCGTTTGATACAGTCGACCACTCAATTCTTCTCATGAAGCTTCGTGCATCCGGTCTTAGTGATAGCGTTTTAAACTGGTTCAAATCATACTTGTCGGATAGAAACCAGCTTGTTGATGTCTCCGGTACCTTTTCTTCTAAGGCCAGTATAACCTGTGGTGTACCCCAAGGCTCAATCCTTGGACCCCTTCTTTTTCTTATTTACGTGAATGATATGTCAGCTGTGGTTAAAAATAAATTGTTATTATATGCTGATGATTCTGGAATCCTTGTTTCTGGTAAAAGTGTACTTGATGTTGAAAAAGCACTAACAGATGATATGAACTTGGTTAGCCAATGGTTGATCGACAATAAGTTGTCATTGCACTTAGGTAAAACTGAGTCAATTGTGTTTGGGTCCAAGCAAAAACTTAGGTCACAATCTAGCATTGATATAACTTGTAATGGTACACCCATTGTTTCTACATCATCCGTTAAGTATCTTGGAATAACCCTTGACCAAAACCTTTCTTTCTGCTCAATGGCTGAGTCTCTTTTGAAAAAGGCCAATTCTAGGTTAAAATTCCTTTATCGTAAGAAAGATTTCCTTACTTTGCATACGAAGAAACTTCTTGTAATGTCTCTGATTCAGTGTCATTATGATTATGCTTGTTCTGTTTGGTATAATAGTATAACTCAGTTTTTAAAAAATAAGTTACAAACCTGTCAAAATAAGTTAATTAGGTTTGTTTTTGACCTTGATTCTAGAGTTCATATTGACCAATCTCACTTTAAGTCCCTCAACTGGTTACCAGTTCACATGAGAGTAAATCAAATAATGTTATGTCATGTCTTCAAAATAAGAAATGGCCTTTTTCCAGATTACTTGAGTGAACACTTTGTTTCCCAAGATTCTATGCATAATTACAGCACTAGGCTTAGTAAAAAGGGTGGGTATTGTTTACCCAAGGTCAAATGTCATGGTTCCAAATCCTTTTCTTTTAACAGCATTAAACTCTGGAACTCTTTACCTGAGTCACTCACTGAGGTCAACAGGTTAGAAGGCTTTAAGGTTGCCATTAAAAGTCATTTAATGAATAATATTTAACTTTTTATATATGTGTATCTTTTCACTTTTAATAAGCAGATATTAACTTCGTCTTAGGTTTTTATTTTTAATAATTATTAGTTCATACTTCATAACATACATTTTAGCAATATATTTAATTTAGATAATTCATGATACCTCATATCATCAAATTACAACTGTCAAAATATCTATGTGTTGCAATAATTGATAACATTATCAATTGATCTTAAATTCCAGCTCCTGTCATATTTTCTGAGCACTACTGTGATAATTAGTTTGATCTCTTTTGAACGGTGATATATATTTTTTATTTCATTAAATAATTATTATACTGTGAACATAGTTATGTTTAAGGTCAACATAGTTATGTTTAAGGTCTGCCTCTTTTTGTCATGCCACCAATAATAAGGACCACAATGGAAATAAGGGCTTGCTCTTTTTTGTGTTATCCTTGGTTTGGTGAGCATGTCATAGTTTATTGTACATGATATAGTTTTTAATAATTGCTTATTATTTTATTCTATGTTATGTTGTGAACTGTGTACATGCTTCCTATGCCGAAATAAATCTATCTATCTATCTATTGTATATCTACCGTGTTGATTTACGTATGTTTTAAATGATAGTTTAAATACTCTTTAACACTGTATTTTAATGTCTTTTATCAAGTTTCATTATTATATTTTCAATCAAGGTGTTATCGTTACTGATAATAAATGTCTACTTATATCTTCTTGTACTCTAAAATATTATACGCAGATTTTGTTATGTGAATTATGAACATAGCCTTTTGATGAAATAGGCATGATTTATGTATTAATTCATTCTTAATTATGGAGAAATAACGTCATTTTTTTAATGTTAATGTCGTCTTTAAGAATAAGGGCCTTTTTTAAGTTCTGTTTCATATAGAAAAATTATTACCTACAGCTCAAAAATAAATACTGCCATGTGAATAGAAGTACAAAAGCTCATAAAACCAGTATTTGCCATATTGTGATATTAGACTGTTTCAATGGCACCCACACATAAATTAAACAAATGCGATTGAGGTTATTCAGTATTGACATACAGAACATGACACTTTAATGAGGAGTATACGATCACGTTATAATTTACTGTCAGTTTTTGAAAGGTCCTTAAATATCACCATATTCATCAAATATTATATTTCAATGTGAATCACAACATCACAAAAGGTTGATGGAATGCTTCATTCAGTTACTAATGTGTTTTATGACACTTCTTTTATATCATTAATGGACGTAAACAGGTTGTCAGGACTGTTGGGGTCTGATTTGTAAAATGATAAAACGGCTTCTAATATGCCTTGCAATCTTTTCAGTAAGTTATTTGTGTAATAAATTATCTCATATGATTATCTGATAGGATTCAATCTTAAAGCTATTAAGACCACATTTTAGAGAAAGACAGTCTGTTTTTTTATTCAAGACTGATATGTTAATGTAATGGTCATAATCTTAAAAAATAAATAATACATTGTTTATTGCCAGCAATTATAGATTGTTTTCGTCCGACAAACAATGTATTTGTTATGTTTGCATGTCCTATGGTTGAAGAAATTATATCAAAATCTGGATTCTATGATGACTCAAACCTGACGTAAGCTAGGCTGATGAAACGTATGCCTTTAAATTAAGTTCAGGAACATTTTTACAAATGAATGAAGACTGTAACCTCACATTGTATGTATTCAAGTTACGAAGAATTTTCTCAACCATTTGCTTACAGTAAACTGCAGTGTCGGAGCAGGCCTAAAGACTACAAATTGAAATCTAGTATAATTCTCTGACTTATTTAATTCGTATTATCCGCTATTTCATAACTTACTCGCTTAATCCATTCAAACACAATCTACAACAGACAAATTCATATGAATCGCGCATAAATTTTAACACACTCACATTTTAGTGAACAACGCAAGTAAATACTGCGGTATCTATTTTAAACATATTTATTTCTTTTGGCAAGTACAATACGTGTATATCAAAATACACAATACAAGATATCAGAAAAGGATTGAAACGAAATAAATAATTCTTATATCGTTCCTCTCATTAACAACAAATTTAATTTCGGATACCATGAACTAACATGATTTCAGTGTTTAAAGTATTGTTTTTATTTAAGATTAAACAATAATTTATTCTGTGGTATCTGCCTTTTTTTAATTTGCAACATGCCGTGCAAAAGCTGGAAAGCACTGATGTTGTTCGCTTTTGCATAATCTTAGACGCAACTCAGTTTTCAAAATTATGTTATAGCTTTTGATATCGCATGTTTGAAATGAACACAACTCATTCACATTTATAAAGAGTGTGTCTTAAAGCACAGGTCGAGATGTGGGTGCCTTTTATCCTCATATTTATGTTATAAAGATAACTTAGACACAATTACAACAATATGTCTCTTTTTTTTCGCAATTGGTTGCTGCATTGGCAACCATCTTTAAAATTTTGGTTGCCTTGCTGAAGAATAACGAGCCTAAAATCATGTACATGTTGTGTTATGTGTATCTAATACTTTATTTTTATTTTTTTTAATTATTGAGCAACAATTTTGCCGACAGGACAGACTTTTAATGCATCATGTCTTGTTGTGAGTCGGAATTAATCATTTCCTACGCCTAATTGATCCACAGTCGCCAATTTGTATTATATGTTTAATTGGATTGAGTTGTTTCAAGCTTTGAAAAAGCTAGTTGCCCTGCTTTGTAGCCCAACTGTAACCAGTTTTTAAAATTGCGTTTCCTAGGCCTAAATCTACTGGCCCCTTTAATTAGAAAAACAATCCTTAACACTCTGGCTTTTTCATGTATAGGCTTTTTGACACTTAAATGTTAGACATCGGTAAATGTTAAAAGTGATTGAATTTGAAATCTTGAGTGAGCAGGAAACATTGAATTACGTTTAGTAAATTAAATCTTGAATTTTCCATTAAGTACAACTCAAGTTAAAATTACCCTTATGAATACCGGCCCTGGAAGCTATATTTGTCGTTTTGAAATGCTGTAGGTTTGCGACTTTTAAACCCGACAGCACGCACATATGAGAGAATGACCAACATTTCCACAAGAACTTAAAACGGGCGCAAAACACCAGCGACGAGTGTCGCCCTTCTTTTTGCCGTTCTGGAGGATACAGGGTGTCGTTCAAACGTGGTGTCTATCGGTTAATTTTCAAAACTGCCAAAGGCTACAACGACAAATATAAAGGTCAGAACGACTAATAAGGCACCAATTATGACATGATTCCCATTTTTGTCATTTCTTTCGTGTCCCGTGTTGTATACCCTCAAATCCGCCAACATGCCAGACCGATAAGACGATCATCATCATCATCATCATCATCATCATCATCATCATCATCATCATCATCATCATCATCGCCATTACCATCGTCACCATCATCATCATTCCCCTTACGGAGTTGGCCGTTGTGGGGAAATGAGGGACGATACAGAAATCCTCCTCCAGTCAGGTATGGTGTATGTTGCTGAGAGTACTTGATCCATGGGAAGGAATGTGTACTCTTTATCATTGTCCATCCAGCTTTTCTTTTGACGGCCTCGACGTCGACCTCCCTCAAGCGTGCCGTGGAGAACAGTCTTGTACAGAGAGTCGTGCCTGATGACCAGTCCAACCAAGCCAGCTTTCGTCGTTTGATGGGCGCAAATAGATGCTCTTGTGGACTAACAAGTGTTGCAGTCATGTCTCGTACGTACTCGTTGGTCTTGTGCTCCTTGTAGTAGATACGGAGAAGTATTCGGAGACATTTATGTTCAAATGCATGTATCCTGTGCTATGTGTTCCAGTAAAGCGTCCAGGTCTCTCAGCCGTTGAGTAGAATGGAGATTACAAGGGACTTGTGAAGCCTGTACTTGGTAGGGAAGCTGATAAAACTGTGTGTCCACAACCTGCTCAGTCTGGCACTCGCTGCGGTCGCCATAGCAATTCTTTTTGGACCTCAGCTGTACTGTTACCATCCTTGCACAGGGTTGCGCCCAAGTACTTGAATTTGGTCACTTCTGCTTGCTTCTCGTCGTTCATGGTGATGTCCGCACTGGTGTTGTTCGTGCTGTTCACCATAATCTTTGACTTCTGCGTGCTGACCTCCACCACGTATGCTCCTGCTCTTTCTTATAGTCGGTAGGATTCTATACAGGTTAGTAATTGATTATAGCAGCTGAGGCGAAAGCACTATCGGCAAGTACGTTCTATTAAAAAAAAGATCTAACATTAACTAAGTTTACGCACGAAGGATAAATATAGGAGTATTGGTATCCATCAGACAACGACATCATCTGGCATTGACAACAGTTAGGTGGCAGTCCGTTCGATAAGTGTTACACGTGGCATCGGCATTTAAAAGCATGCACGACATATCAGAGAGATTCAAGGACGCATATGATGTAGAAGTAGTGATCCGGATTCGCTAAAAGGGATCTTTTCACAGATTTTGGCATGTATTGAAGTTTGTCAGTAAATGCTCAATATTGATAAATGTAAATATTGGATCTAAAAAGCGCTAGTAAAAAATAAAATTAAAATTAAAGAAAGAAAAAAGTACTCCTAAACTGGGCTCGAACCGTTTTCGGGTTGTTTGAGTTGAATACCTTGTTATATATAATATTTGATAGTGACATTTTTTTTAGAAAAGTTGATTTTTTGTTATAATTTGAAATATTTATCATTCAAAATGATGTTTTCACAAATTAATATCATAGCCACAGGCTAACCACCTGTGTTTCGAAACGTACGCAACACAACCCGTAATATAAGTCAGTTAACATTAATTAATCTGTCCAGCCATCGCCAACGGCATTTAATTTGTATAAAACTTACTTTTTTAAACAAGTAATGGCATTCGGGAGACCAAGTCAAGAATGAAACTCTCATCACCATGCCATAGCTCATTTTCATTGAACTTAAATCCAGACGATATATTACAAGATAAAAAGGAAAATATACTAACTGTTCTATCATAGTGTTCTTTTCTGTTAAAACATATTAGTATTATAAACCTATTTTGTAAACGGGCATTCATGCGTTAACTTGTTTATTTGCCTAAAATGTACGTATCTATACTATGGTGTTTACAGTGTGCGAATATTGTTTGCATTTTTGTATAGTAAATACACACAAGTAATAGGTACAATTTCAAAATATTAAACGCAGCCATTCGTATTTTTCAAAAGGATCTCATAGCTAATTTCTAAGGTGCGATGAATGGTATAAATACCTGCTCTTGAATGTAAAGTTTAAAAAAAAAGGTCCACATGAAATACAGTTTTCAACAGCGCTCTTTAATTGTGTGAAGTTATTTCTAGTGCATGGAACATTAATACTTACGCTTATATATGTTTGTTGTTGATGTATGCTTTAAATAAAACGTTTGTTTTGTAGTTTAACACAATTGACATACTATTATTAAATGCATTATCTATTGTTGTCGTCAAATACAAAAGAAATACGTTCCAATGCATTCAAATATACCAAGTATCAAATCGAAATACATATTTTGGACTTTACGGGATAAACGCCTCATTATTTTTTTCCAAACGGATGCACTTCTGGTGCGGCATCACTTGCAGAAGCATGTTGATGATGACGTTGCTCAAGACCGGGACAAGTTTATTTATTACCGTAATCAAGATAACATAGCATTTTGAAATTAATTACAAGCATAAGCCAACGTTGAACCAATTACCACCCCGACATTAAAAGGACGACCCAGTCGGCCGTCCCACGTAACATGTTGGTATTATTTTTGCTGAATAACGTAACACTGGTGTGATTGTAAACGAGTTAGGCGTAAAAAAGTAACCTTATTTATAAATCATGAGAGACTCATTTCCAAGTTATGTCGCATACATTTAAAGATGGCCCAGTAGGTATCTGGTTCGAAAAAGCTTACTATATTTCATATGAACCTGTTTATGGGACTTAGAGTAACAGTAAGGTCAATCAAGCCCCGGTACAAAAAACAAAAGCTTGAACATAAGTGATGCACTAGACGTTTACACGCGAGCTTTTGATGTCTATGTGGTAAAGGTGGCCGATTAATATTACTTAAGTGACGGCTGTCCGGCGTTTGTCGTCGCGTAACGTATTTCGCGAGTCGTGAACAATTTTCTTCACATTTACATTGTTTACACCGAAAGGCAGATTTTACAAGAGTTAATCTGGGGTGACCATCTTTGACCTCAAGAAGATGATCAAACAATAGTCTTGGCAGAAATAAATAAAATTCAATATTTAGAACCTGACCTTAATCCAAATATACATCTCGAATGTTTTTGTTAACCAAAATCGACAATCTATAACGACTAATGCATCATTAATGGTCTCCGCTTGAAAACAATTATGATAATCACTACAACGCCGTATATGTTTGAGTGATTTAAGTTGTATGATATAGGGGATACATACCGTAGGTATTAAAGACCCAACCTGATGTTGGGACTGGTCGTATCATTTGATACAGTCATGATGATGTATCGTGCATTGAGTTTTTATCGACGATTTTTATCCCCTCTGCATTTGTTTAAAAATTCTTATACTGAAATGTTGAAGGAATTCCTCTTGTTGATTGGTCGATGGCCTTCTTTGTTAGAAAGATTGTTTAAAAAGGTTTGTACTAAATTGTTTCTGAAACGAAAAGTATGTACGCGCGCATGAACAAATATGAGCCGCAGCAATCTTGTCATTGAATTCTCCCCATGTGGTACGATTATGAGGAACAAAGAACTATAGATCAAATGATATCGTCTTGTATACACAATATCACGTTTACTTTCAATTCAATAGAGTTCATGGAAAACTAATAGTAGTTTTTAAAAGGAGAAATTACAGGCATAATAACACAAAGTGACAAAGAGATATATTGCACAAAGCTTTACTATGGTTTTATCTTAATGCGCCTTAAGTAGATTAAAATAACTTTTTGACAAGTTGTTTTCTGGAGTGTTTTAGAAATAGGGATGCTATTTATCAGTGTAATTGTTAAATAGCCTTCTTAACAATAAAAAATAATAGATTTGAACTGCTTCTGTTATTAGTGGCAAGTCATTAAAACTGCAATCCATGTAACATTCAACTAACGATGCGAGTACAATATTTGACATTTTATTGTTTTACATAAAAACCTATATCATAAACGATATTTCTTGTAAAGTCAATATTTTTGTCGCGGAATGACGATAAGACCCGAGATCCGAAAAACTTGTGTATATTAACATTTAAAAGAATTCGGAGTGATAGAAAGATTTTGATACACACAACGCTATAAACGAATACGGTTTATGTAATTTATTGTAGAATTTAATATGCATATGTTGTTCAAACTCACTAGGTATAATCAAAACTACTGAAATTATCAAAATAAAGGTCAGATACTTCACCGGGAGAGTTCAAAACTATTGTTACCATCGCCTTTTATATTATTATCAGGCATGTGATAACTTGCATTCACGATACAGGGCAATTTATATAGGAACAACAGCTCAAGAGCATGTCCAACTTTATGATGGCCGCGAAATATGTCAAACAAAATATTGCATCGGTCATTGCGCTGTATCAGCCTCATCACAGCGTCAATACAGCGTTATCGAGGAGCTCAAACAGCTGACACAGCGCGTACAAGAACCTTTTACGGCGTTTACCTCCTCAAAACCGTGAATTATACGTGGATGGGATTTAAACGGTGAAAAGGTATGGCTTACTTTAATTTAAGCTCTGTTACAAGGTATAAATATATATTCAATGAAACAAACCCTATTGGACCTTAAACTTGGTAATCGATCCTATTTATTTGTTTTGTTAAAATTATTAAATATTTATGACAGTATGAACTTCTATTAATCTGTTTTTCTTAAATAAACATGTTCCGTCAATGCATGCATAGATAGGTTCTGTCCTGTTAAGTTTGACATCTAAATGAATAAAACATGAAAACGCTTGGGTTACACGGTGCGAGATGTTTGCAATTTTACATTGTTAAAGCATGAAAAACGCATGGCTTGTGTTACACAGTACGATTTGTCATTTAAATTATTCAATACAAAGGAGATCTGTAAAAAGATCTGATTGCGGATTATTTTACATTCGATGAATGAGATTTTGCAGTAGATACTAGTGAAACGCGTCTCTGTATAGCCCATTTACTTTGCAAATTTTCTTTGGTTAAAAACATAAATACTGACGCTTATACATGTAGGGCAATGAAATGCATAATCTAACAAACGTTTATATTTGTAATACATGAGATTGACATCCTGACCATATTTCATCTCAAAGGTTTACGTTAAATAGAAAAACAATTTCAGAAGAAACCGACGATTTGATTTTGCATTAAGCATATACAGTTTTACGTATAATGGCATATGTTTCATTTTCCAGTGTGTTTACAGTGTACCTTATTTTTGAAGTAATTGTCTTTTTCTGGGATTCACCCGCAGAAATGTTTTATTCACATTTCAAAGTTATTCAAATTCATTCAAAAGTACGTTGAACGATTGCAGTTATAAAGCATCTTAAGTTTGGAAACACTGTTGTCAATTAAACGACCATGCGGTTAATGACGGTATTATTTCCATCTCACAAAAACAACATGTAGACATAAATTAGTGTTGTTATTTTACAAAGCCATTATATTGATTATGATCTATATGAAAACTGAACATGCATTTACATTATTCGAAGAAGAATTCTCATTAACACCAGCATTGCCTAATTTTAAAAAGACAATTTCGACTGCTTTAAATAATCAAAGAATATAACAGAGTTTTTTAGAATTTCTTTTTTTTTCTGGTATTTTACACAAGCTATAAGCAATTCATTTAAGCTAAAGCATATCAGAAAACCAGTACCGTTATAAGTATAGGTATAATATTCTAAATACAGCTTTATGTCGAATTTAATTTATAACAAGTTAATGACAAAAATATACTGCCCTCGTAAAAAAACAACAACACAAGTTATACCATAATTTTGTTTCTGGTTATCGAACGTAAGTGAATGAGTTTAAAAGGCTCAAGCGGCGATTCGTTGATATATTGGAAACCATCATTTAATATCATCTTCGCGTTTGGACCTAGCTGGTACATAGGCCGCTGACCAGTTTCCTCCAGGCGTCTCGGTTCTTTCATGCTGCCCCTGCGTATTGCCCCTCTGCTTTCAATCTGCATCCAGGTCTCGGTGCCATGTGCTTTAAGGATGTTTTCAACGGACTGCTGCTTTGTTCTTCTAAAACAGTCTTTGTTGGTGATTCCTTGGGCAGGGGATGATTAAGAAATGGATTTTCTTTATTAAGGTTATCAAGGAAGAGATTTGGATTCAAGATGGTATTGACGAGCCTGATATTGGTGTTGATGCCTATCGCACTGGATCTACAGATGTTCTGCAGATGATATAAGGCTGCTCAGTATTAAACGATGAAGGTTCTGACGCCTGCATCCGTTCATACATGTTTGACTGGGTGCTTCCCAGATAGGGGAAGCTTTACCCATCTTCAACATCTTGAACATTAAGTTCATTACCCCGTTGATGGTGGGACACAGTCTAGCTGAGTTGTCCG
This sequence comes from Dreissena polymorpha, assembly GCF_020536995.1. Lineage (NCBI taxonomy): Eukaryota > Metazoa > Mollusca > Bivalvia > Myida > Dreissenidae > Dreissena > Dreissena polymorpha. The sequence goes on along the minus strand of NC_068357.1, from coordinate 107,863,076 downwards.
TAACGATTTTGGTCAGTACATGCATCTGTTGTTGGATTTGAGAAAAACCAGATCGTCAGCAAATTCGAGGTCGTCAAACTGCTTCCAAAGTGTCCATTGGAAGCCGATTCGTTAGTCAAGGAGATGCGGGTCTACATCATCTTTTATGGTTCAGCATGATGCGATTAAACACCTTTTTCTGGGATGAACATCAGCGTTATCCCTCGGTGATTGGAGCAGAAACTGTGGTTTCTTTCTTAAGGAGCTTGATGATGCCTCTTATTTTCTCTTTCTTTGTATTTGTTTTCTTCCAATATCTTATTGGAGAGCGTGTAGAATAGCTCCACACATGTCTCGACGTCAGCCTTTAGCGCTTCCTCCGGTATGCTGTCAGGTCATGCATAATTTCCGTTCTTTAATCGTTGATGGCGCTTCAGATCTGCTCCTTCATGGATGCACTTGATTGTTAGATCACTTGTTTGGGGCGGTAATTCCAGTGGGTGAGAAAGAGCTTGCCTGATGTTTAGTCCTGAAATTGCTCGATTAACCTACTCTTCTGCCCTTCGTCATTTGCTATCACTCCTCCATTCGTGTCCCTTACTGATTTTTTTTACTTTGCATTCTTTTTTTCTTGATGATGGAGCACAGACCCTTGGTTCAGGTCTGGTGTTCTGCCTCTTCTGCTTCTGTTGTCAGGGTCTCTATATAGGCCCGCTTGTCTTATCTTATACTTTGCTTGACATTCACATTTGCTTCTGTGTACTGTTCATGAGTTATTGCTTGTTCTGTTTTGTGTTCTACTGTTGTTGAAACTTTCTTTCTGTTCTTTTTCTAAATTCTCTAGCATCTATGCTTATATTGACTCCATTTGGGTAAGACTTTGGGCTCATGGTTTCTTGGCCTGTTAAGTTTACTTTTACTTTCAATTTCTTTTAAAGAAGCCTTTTCTTTAAGCAGCTCCTCTAGGACATGGAACTTATGAAAGAGAGAACCTTTAAACTTTTTGATTCCAATTGCATTTCAGCGTAGCGGTTCTGTAAAACTGGCGTTTGCTGGACCCCTCGTTCTCAAATCTTCTTCAGCTTCCGTTTTAATCAGGCGACACCGAAGTAACGTCTGATCCTCGCTTGACACGTATATCGTGAAGAAAGCGACGAAACATACTCAAGATGAATTTGTTGTCAATCCTGTGCTTCATTGACAAGTCGGGTGAAACTTAATGTCTTTGTCTTTCCGTCTGTGATGTACAATATTTCACCCGACGATAAGGTTACTTATGGCGTACAGGACGGCGAATCTCTCACCGATGTCGTTCATATAGCCCAGAGTTTGCTTCCTCATGATCTTGTTATATCCTCGGTTGTCACTGCCGATCTTTGTGTTGAAGTCTTATGCAATAGTAGACAGTCTCTTGTAAAAGATGTAATTGTCGTCCACTTCACTGTCGATCATCAGGACGTAGCACCGGATAACGACCATATTGTTCCGCTTCTTCTTTATATGAAAAGATGTTGCCACGATTCGTGGCCCGTGGTCCCGATGAGCGCTCTATGTGCTCCATGGAAAGCAGCAGGACATCACCTTATTCATTGGGTAATACAGATAATTGTCTGTTAAAAGTGCAACTAACAGATATTAATAGACACGAAAGACTTTTTCATAATATCAACTTAAACAGCCACCAGCTGTTAATAGTGCGTCTGTATGACAACATATTTATCTAATAAATCACTATTTCCCGGTTTTAACTGGTGAACTTGTATGATATAAAATACCCTTTATCTACGTTTATGTGCTAGTTATAATTGCGGTAAAAAGCACTAAAGATACGCTTTCAGAGTGGAAATAATGCCCAGACACATACAATCTCAGGAAACATTACTTTCAGTAAAATGAAATATCACTTGCTTAGATTACGAACCTTATGAACCACAAAAAAGCTTTATTGTCTTATAAAACATTGAAGTAAGATTATTAACGTTTTTCAAACGAAAATCACTATCCAGCCGAAACTGCAACAAACTCACTTAAGACATGGCATGATTTTTACAAATGATGCCCATCACAATAACTTAATTATAACTCGTACTTCTCGGGTACATATAGGGACAACGTATATTGAGTACTTCTTATTAATTGTTGGATGTGTGGTTCTTACTACGGAACATTTCTGATGCATGGATAAATTTTGATATAATCCACCACTTATTCCCCATCACTAGCAAATGTGTCACGTACAACTTCAAAGCACTAAGATCGAATGCCACGAACTTTCTTTCATCATAGAATAATTCAATAACATTACAATGTGTCGCGTTCGATTATAAATATAGTCGGCGAATGTCAAGGTCTTAAGTCTAGGCCACTTGCTTTATTTACTGGACTTAAAAGGGACATCGTGATCATAAATGATGATAATTTATGGTCGAACAGATCCATTGTTGATAGATTGAGCTATTTTTCAATGCCGTATATTTTATCATTGTCTGACATGGAGTTCATAACAATTGATATTATTAAACAAATTCAGATAATTTTAAAGCTCTGTATTTAGATACAGATCTGCGGAAATGTTGATTTACTGTATTTTTTGTATAAAAACTGTACATTTTCCGTGCGTCGTCTTAAATTTCAACATGCGTTGTTCCAAAAACGACAAATTCGTGAGCTATTGCTCAATACTGACATTCGCGTATCATATTCCGTTTTAACTACCAGGTAATCAGCTTGTAATCGGTGTGTCGAACAAATACCAGCTGTTGATCATACGTTTGATAATGTAAATCGCAATGTATTTAATGTATTTTACTTATAAACCATGGTGTATGGAATTGTGCTCCATATGGTTTATCTACAATCTCTTATTGAAGCACATATACGCTCCTTGAACTTGTTATTATATCTTATTTCACTAAAATTTATATTTAACCATATGCTTTTGAAAAAAGGCTTTTGCGTTGTCATTCCAAGACAAATGTATACGATTCAAAAACATCATTCACTCCCTTTGTTTAGAATTGATATGTGATATGTGACTGCACGATTTTGTCAAATATTTATGAATTTATATAAAATGTGTGAAAAACTATTATAAAAATTAAAATAAAAGACAAGAAGAACATGTGTCGCAAAATGCGAAATAAGCCATATTTTTTATTCTGAAATCGAACATGTCTGTACAGTCGAATTCGCCAGCATGTATATTATGCATGTACGATGTGAATCTAAATTTAGTTTTACGGATCTTTTTAATTTCCTGCAACAATATATATTCATACGACACACGAACACTAATACCGAACAGAACAGAACAGAATAGTTTATTTTTTACTTAAGCATGTGAAGCTCATCGTCATTAACACACATATAAATAACAGCATGCGTTGAAGTACACACAAAAACACACATCATTTTAAAGAATAAATAATCAAAATAAACACGAAATAAACATATTTCGTGAACATATTTTGTGAGAATGGTACATGGATGGGTTTAATACACAGTGGTGACACAATGTTATGCATATAGGTTTACAAATATAGGTATAATTACATATTTCTGACCTTATTTTTTTGTAAAAATGTATTTCTATTTAACACTACATATATAAGACATTTTCTCTTATTTTAAAGCATGTTAAACAATACATGGCTAGCTTTCTTAATACCGATCCTAATAAAAAGACGAATGCTTCGGTTATTGTAGGAAAATATGTACGAAATATCTTCGACACAATCGGCTCGGGGCGCTAATTTGTCTTCGCTGAATTTTATGAAATTCGTCTTCAATGTATAATTTTTCTTGCCTATTTTGTGTTATTGTAACATATTTTTATAAATAGATTACAATTTAGCACATATAAAAATCGTGCAGTCCCGCTTTAATATTCGTGGAATTATATTTTATGACTGATATATTTAAGTTTATAGAGAAATGTTTGGCATTATCACACTTTTTCGATGGGAAGGGCGTAGGTTTATTTTGAACAAATGACAAGCACAAGATTCAACTCACAGAAAAAGCATGTAAATGCAAAACTTCATCCGATAGTTTTCTGATGATTTTGTCGTTTAAAAATATCGATTATCATGTAAAATGACGTAATTTAATAATGCTTCATCTGCTGTTTTAGAAATAGATGGGTACATTTAATATTATTTTCTTATATTATAAATAAAATAATGAAAACAGATAAACATGTCAGAACCTGTGAAAAGAAAGAACCATAATTCTACCCTTTAGCTGCGCTGTCCGTTTAATAGTTGCGCCCCTTGTACATGGACGAATGGTGTCAACAAGTTGTATATAAGTGTAGAAGTTTCGTTTATGTACATTTTTGGCGGTATATTTTTTTTACTGCATTAACATGTCATGCTCTTTTGTATATAATTATCAACAAAATATATGCATATGTATTCTTCATGATGACTCCCTCCATGAAATTTAATACGTATGGCAAATATAGACGCGACAATACAGATAATAATAAGATTATGGATATTTAAAAAAAAACTCCCTGCAGCGATCGTGAATTCTAAACATAACAACTATAATCACTAGCATAACAACTATTCTATAACATAATGTCATAATTACTTCGGCATTAAATGAGATTGTACCCGCCTCGCATGCGCATCAGTGTACTACCGACGCATGGCGCAGACGTCGCCATTTTTTAATCGTTTTTTTTAATCGTTCTTTTTTCTAATACTGCAACGTTTTTATTAATCATTTTCAACGCTTGTATATACAGGTTTTAGTACAATAGTTTAGTTTATCGATTTACGCATCGTAGCAAATATGGATAACAAGAGTTCCGCGGTCGGAGATGACCGCATTGAAGCCGGATTTTTGATTTAAATGACAGGAAAGTACCTTTCGTGTTTTTGTCAATGCAATACTTAAATTACTGAAATATTGTTCAAAGGTCAAAATGAAATGTAAGTACTTTTCAAGGCATGAGCAAACCTTGTGTTATGTTTTGAATGCATGCATATACATGAACAACAATAACATTTAAGGTCACAAATATGAACTTGAATTGACAATTAGGAAAGTTTGATCTCAATTTTTTTATTAGCAAATTAGTAAGATATTGTTTGAAGTTTCCATCAATTTCATTATCAAATGTAAGAAAATAAACTTAGATGAAATAATAAGGAAAAGAAAGTTATACCATGAAATAAGAATTTTAACATTTTTACATTCAAGGTCACGGTGACCTTGACCTTAAAATGACCAGTGGTCATCTACTAGTTCTGGCCAACCTTCATATCAAGTTTGAAGACTCTAGGTCTAAGCATACCAAAGTATTAACAACTTTAACATATTTACATCCAAGGTCACAGTGACCTCGACCTTCAAATGAATGACCTTGAAATGACCAGTGGTCATCTAAGTGTGCTTGCAAACCTTTACGTCAAGTTTGAGATTCTAGGTCCAAGCATACCAAAGTTACAACAATTTTAACATTTTAACATTTAAGTTCACAGTGACCTTGACCTTCAAATGAATGACATTGAAATGAATGACCTTGAAATGACCAGTGGTCATCTAAGTGTGCTTGCAAACCTTCATGTCAAGTTTGAAGACTCTATGTCCAAGCATACCAAAGTTATAACAATTTTAACATTTTAACATTTAAGGTCACAGTGACCTTGACCTTCAAATGAATGACATTGAAATGACCAGTGGTCATCTTCTAGTACTGGCCAATCTTTATTTCAAGTTTGAAGACTCTAGGTACAAGCATACCAAAGTTATAACATGAAATAAGAACTTTAACATTTTTACATTCAAGGTCACAGTGACCTTGACCTTCAAATGAATGACCTTGAAATGTCCAGTGGTTACTTACTAGTTCTGGCCAACCTTCATGTCAAGTTTCAAGACTCTAGGTCCAAGCATACCAAAGTTATAACAACTTTAACATTTTTACATTCAAGGTCACAGTGACCTTGACCTTCAAATGAATGACCTTGAAATGTCCAGTGGTTACTTACTAGTTCTGGCCAACCTTCATGTCAAGTTTCAAGACTCTAGGTCCAAGCATACCAAAGTTATAACAACTTTAACATTTTTATATTGAAGGTCACAGTGACCTTCACCTTCAAATGAATGACCTTGAAATGACCAGTGGTCATCTGTTAATCCTGGCCAACCTTCATGTCAAGTTTGAAGACTCTAGGTCCAAGCATACCAAAGTTATACCATGAAATAAGAACTTTAACATTTTTACATTCAAGGTCACAGTGACCTTGACCTTCAAATGAATGACCTTGAAATGACCAGTGGTTACTAACTAGTTATGGCCAACCTTCATGTCAAGTTTCAAGACTCTAGGTCCAAGCATACCAAAGTTATAAGAACTTTAACATTTTTTATATTGAAGGTCACAGTGACCTTGACCTTCAAATGAATGACCTTGAAATGACCAGTGGTCATCTGTTAATCCTGGCCAACCTTCATGTCAAGTTTGAAGACTCTAGGTCCAAGCATACCAAAGTTATACCATGAAATAAGAACTTTAACATTTTCGAGCACGCCGCCACCCCGCCCGCCCCCCCGCCCGCCCGACAACATCAATCTATAAGCCGAGATTTTTTCGAAAAAAATCCGGCTAATAAAACTACTTCCTCAGGGAAGGTTACCCCACCCACTACGGCATGTACGTGTGTTAGTGCGAAGGATGAAAATAAGACAGCTAAGTCATCCTCCACGATGGGAAAGGACATTGCGTCTTCTTCTAAAAAAAAGACGTTTAATGCCGAAGTAATTATGACGTTATAGAATTTAAAAATTAAACGAGACTTACCGTGTAAGGTGAAGTTGTATTGTAATTCTATTAGTCATAGAATTACGGAGGGATTAAATGCCTCCCTCCGTAAAAAAATATTAAATTATCACTAATTGACCTGAAATCGCTTTCCCTGTGTCATTCTCAAAGCGGTCTACGGATTATGTTCCTAAATAATCCAAGAATTAAAGCATGTTATAAATGCTTGCTTACGGCTGAGCTGAATATATACAATACCGTAGATGTTGGTTAGCTTCAACAAAATTACCAGTATACTAACATGACTGCATACCCAAAAGTAATAGCTCCGTACAGTGGACTTTTGGTTATATTTGATAAATCTATTTGAGAACAGAAATGTCATATTTCTAAAGAGATGAGCTTTTGTTATTAGCGAAGGAAGACCGTTGGCCCAGCGTCAATGAAAGGAAGTGTATACACCCATTCAAAAACGGAGCGTAATAATGTTGAAGCTCCGGCAGTCGTGCCGGCGTCCAGGGTGACTCCCGCTTCGTTTTTAAACGTTAAGTCAGATCATTATAAAACTATTTTTTTGTGTTAATGACATTCCGGTCACGTTTGATGGTAAGCCATATCAATTGTTATCGTATATCGCCTTCTGCTAAATAAAAAAGGGCCAATATTTTACCTTTTCCGCTCTCAAACTCAAATACATGTAGTAATACTCGTATTATAATCAAACCGGGCATCATATCTCAATGCTGAAGGTGGTGTTTAACATGATTATCATTGTTTATCTATCTATCAAATATTCATATTTAATGGTCCGTACAACTATAAAATCAGCTAAAGATCTAAACTGCATCTTCGCTATGATTCATGCCATCCGTCTACTACTAAGAAAGGACAAGCATGCTATTTCGGGTAACGTCTCCGAGTGCGACAAATATGTGAGCGTGAGAAGGCCATATTTAGATCTAGCTATGTCAGACAGAAAATTGCTAGAAAAATGATAAGCATAGAAACATTCTTTCATGTAGTAACCGTTAACTCGAAACTGATTTAACTAGATCAAAATGGAATGCCTCAAAATCGATATTTTAGTCAAAACAATTTTTTTCCACGATTACTTCTAAACAAGAGGGCCATGATGGCCCTGTATCGCTCCACTGTTTTTTATGCGAACAAAGCGTGCAATTCTCATGGGTTGAAATGTACTCAAGCATGTGACTTTCTCTTTCTATCCCTCGTCCCACTGGGCGCTTAAAGTTGGATGGGTAAGCATTTTTATATATAAAAAACTTTACTACGGTGTTAACTAAACAGACTAAAAAGCCCGGAAATTGTCGCACAGTTCCTTTGCTTATAACGTAGGTACATTTATCTCTCCAAAAGATATTTTCGTTCTTTCTATTTCACATATTTTTAGATGCTGAAGATCAAATCTACGCATGTTCTATAAGATTAATGAAAGTTCCTTCATTCAATCATGAATATTTTCCAAACTTCCAAAAAGTGTTTGTAGGTTTCAAAGTTTCTGTTACTTATATAGTTAATGACATATGCAAAATACCTAATGACGTAGGTCACCTGAACTTTACTTCATTGTTGAGGCATTAGTGAATGTAGCAGGATTGTTAACGTGCTGAAGAAATTGTTTATTGTACAAACAAGATATTTGCCTGAGGACACATAAAGTTACGAGTTTTTCAGGTTCATGAGGTGCCGAAAGGCAGTTGGAATGATAACTTTGTAGAGGTTGTTTGTTAAACAAAGTAAATGTTTATGAGACAAACAATTGAATTATAAGTCATATACTATTGACTTTTCTTGAAATAATTATGTTCATGGACGTTGTATTTTTAAAATCAATAAGATATTATTAAACTGGTTTAAACACTACTAAATAGACATGAAATTAACATGTCATCCGAAATATTTTTATCCGGAAATATGGTCACTTTCGACATATTTAAATAAAACCCGACTTTTTTCAGTTTATAAGAAAAACATGAATAACATATGTTCTTACTTCAATTCCTTTGTAAGCAGTCACCATATGACCTAAAATGACACTAAATGAAAGGGTTTTATCTCATGTTTACAAGAAAATCAGAAGAAAACAACAAAATCGACATTTTTTTCCCACACCTTCGTGACCCAATTTCCGATGGTCTGTATAAACATTGATTTCCAAAAAATAAAATAAATAGTTGTGCATCTGCTTACATGTATTGATAGATTTTTATTAATAAACATCTCCTATGCTTCAAAAAGTAAAGATAATGTCTACAAACGGACGCAAAAAGACTTGATTCCCATGCATGCATGTAGGCTTGTTGTTGTTGTTGTTGTTGTGACCTTGGAACTAATTATGTAAACAACGTCTTAGACTGGTCCGTGCATATGCAGAAAGGTTTTCGATCGTGCTTTTGAACTAATGGGTTATCACATTAACGGCAAAAAAGCTTATAAATTTAATTTCTTTGTAGATATGGGATGATTAGGTACCAAATGCCATTCTCGACCTTCCAATAGACCATAACTCCTTCTGAAGAGTTTGTTTTCGTTTTGAAAACAGGACTTCCGGTTTCAAACAGGAGAAATTGCTCATGATGAGCAATTTCTCCATTAATCACAATGATTTCTACCCCACCTAGCCAATTTATAAATAGTCCTTTACAATATTATTTCTCGTCTGCAATCCTTTCAATTTGGGGCAGTCCAAAATGTGTCGATAGGTAAAGGGTTAACATTTATGGATGGTTAACATGTTGGTCTACCTTTCACACTCGAAATGCATGCATTTATCTCTTATAATTAATAAGTTATTCAAAGTGTATTTTGATAAACTTTTAGGTTAAGAAGAACATAGTTTATTCATACCATAATGAAAAATAGCAAAAACGCATAAACATGCAAAGTTCAACGACTTCCTGTGGCCATGTTTTTTGACGAATCAAATTTGCTTGAACAACTTTTTGATGGGAGCCTTCAAGGGATAAATTTGGCCCCAGGGGCATAATTTGAACAAACTTGGTAGAGAACTATAAGATGTCACTACATACTAAATTTGGTAGCCCTAGGCCCAATGGTTATGGACAGGAAGATTTTTAAAGTTTGCACAAAATAGGCCTTATTTAAGCATATGTTCATTTTTGTGACCCTCCCCCCCCCCCCCGGGGCAGGGTCAAATTTGAGCCCAGGGGCATAATTTGAACAAATGTGGTAGAGGACTATTAGATGTCACTACATACCAAATTTCGTAGCCAAGATTTTTAAAGTTTGCACAAAATAGGCCTTATTTAAGCATATGTTCATTTTTGTGACCCTCCCCCCCCCCCGGGGCAGGGTCAAATTTGACCCCAGGGGCATAATTTGAAAAAACTTGGTAGAGAACTTTAAGATTTTAATACATACCAAATGTGGTAGAAATAGGCCCAATGGTTATGGACAAGAAGATTTAAAGTTTGCATTAAAAAGGCCCAGTATAAGCATATGTTCAATTTTGTGACCCCTGGGAAACAGTCAAATTTGATCCCAGGGGCTTAATTTGAACAAACATGGTTGAGGACTATTAGATATCACTACATACCAAATTTGGTAGCCCTATGCCATACAGTTATGGACAAAAAGATTTTTAAAGTTTGCACAAAATAGGCCTTATTTAAGCGTATGTTCATTTTTGTGACCCCGGGGCAGGGTCAAATTTGACCCCAGGGGCATGATTTGAACAAACTAAGTAGAGAACTATTAGATGTCACTACATACCGAATTTGGTAGCCCTAGGCCCTACTGTTATGGACAGAAGATTTTTAAAGTTTGCACAAAATAGGCTTTATATAAGCATATGTTCATTTTTGTGACCCCCGGGGCAGGGTCAAATTTGACCCCAGGGGCATAATTTGAACAAATTTGGTAGAGGACTATTAGATGTCACTACATACCAAATGTGGTAGCACTAGGCCCAATGGTTTATGGACAAGTAGATTTTTAAAGTTTGCACAAAATAGGCTTTATATAAGCATATGTTCAATTTATTGACCCCTGGGGCGGGGTCAAATTTGACCCCAGGCGCATAATGTGAACAAATTTGAAAGAGGTTCACCCCAGCAACATTTGTGAGAACTTTTATCAGAATTGGACTTGAAGTTTAGGAGAAGAAGATGTTTAAAGAAAAAGTTAATGCACGCACAACGTACACAGGACCATGACATAAGCCCTGCTGGCCTCTGGCCAGTGAACTTATAAATGTCACTACATACCAAATGTGGTAGCACTAGGCCCAATGGTTATGGACAGAAAGATTTTTAAAGTTTGCACAAAATAGGCTATATATAAGCATATGTTCAATTTATTGACCCTCTGGGCAGGGTCAAATTTGACCCCAGGGGCATAATTTTAAAAAATTTGAAAGAGGTTCACCCTAGCAACATTTGAGAGAAGTTTTAACAGAATTGGACTTGTAGTTTAGGAGGAAAAGATGTTTACAGAAAAAGTTAATGCACGCACGACAGACACAGGACCATGACATAAGCCCCGCTGGCCTCTGGCCAGTGAACTATTAAATGTCACTACATACCAAATGTGGTAGCACTAGGCCCAATGGTTATGGACAGAAAGATTTTTAAAGTTTGCACAAAATAGGCTTTATATAAGCATATGTTCAATTTATTGACCCCCGGGGCGGGGTCAAATTTGACCCCAGGAGCATAATTTGAACAAATTTGAAAGAGGTTTACCCCAGCAACATTTGTGAGAAGTTTTATCAGAATTGGACTTGTAGTTTAGGAGATGTTTAAAGAAAAAATTAATGCACGCACTCACGCACGCTGAACACAGGACCATGACAGAAGCCCCGCTGGCCTCTGGCCAGTGAACTAATAAATGTCACTACATACCAAATGTGGTAGCACTAGGCCCAATGGTTATGGACAAAAGATTTTAAAAGTTTGCACAAAATAGGCTTTATATAAGCATATGTTCAATTTATTGACCCCTGGGGCGGGGTCAAATTTGACCCCAGGGGCATAATTTGAACAAATTTGAAAGAGGTTCACCCCAGGAACATTTGTGAGAACTTTCATCAGAATTGGACTTGTAGTTTAGGAGAAGAAGATGTTTAAGAAAAAGTTAACGTAAGCACGCACGCAAGACAGACACAGGAACATGACATAAGCCCCGCTGGCCTCTGGCCAGTGGAGCTAAAAACCCACATCATACATGTATAAATTTTATAACATAATATTACATTGATTTAAAAGCAGCTCTTATATTCAACGTTCGTGAACGTGTGTGTTACATATTTTTCTATAATATTAAGTTTTGCTTGATGTATATTGTACCCTTAACAATGTTTACGTTTTATTCACAAATATGCATTTCTTGTTTAACTTGGATATCTTATAAAAATGATGACTTTTGTTGAACTATTAGAAACAGAAAATGTTAAAATGACAAACGCATTATATATACAAAATGTGATAACAAATCCGCTATAATGAATGGCATGTACATGTTGTTAATGCCCATGTATGCATTTCTTGCCAAAATAAATCTATCTATCTATCTAATGGCAAGATATGCCCTTATATATGTAATATTAAGAATTCATCTACAATGTATTTTATTTCTATATATATACGCTTGTGATTAAGACGATAATATATCATAAGTAACTCAAATATTTTGTTAAAATCTTTACTGTTAGTCATTTATAAAATAGTGTAGACAAAGAATACATGAGGGAATAAAACAAAATCCAAGCAACACATTTACAAACATTCTGGTTTCACATAAATACCTTAGGTGAACAAAATCACGTTCCAAATACTCACTTTCTCAAAGTCTCACAAAAACATCCAATTTTTCATTTTCAACTCAATTTGAACAAAAGAAAACAAAACTTGTATAAGATTATTTACTCTGTAGCTCTATTTTGAACAATAAGATTGTAAACATATCAAAGCATCTACTCATTATGTACACTCTAAACATTTATTTGCTATACAACTATTCGCTATTTCAAGCCAGTAGTATGGCATAAATAATAAAATAATCACAATAAATATGTAGAAATAAACTTTTGACAATATTCATGTCATTACTACAGACTACCTGTTTTGTGTGTGTTTCTGCACCATAAATAAATTCAATTCATGCTATTTTGTATTTATAAATATTTCTGTAAATAATCTGTATTTACAGTAACAGTAATTACACTTAGTAATGACTTTTTTTCTTGCAATTCATTAAAATTGGAGTGAACATTTATAATGAGTATTATATGACACACGTCATATAAAATGTATCCTATGCCATATTCCTGTCTGTGTAGATATAGACCAGTCTTAGCATCTGTGCAGTATGGTCAGAAGCTACAATTTCTGTTAAAGAGACAACTAAACCTTGGGTGACTTACCAGGGGAATGCTTAGTTCCTGACCAGACTGCAAATATGGCATAAGACATATTTTCACATTACGTTGCTCACATTTTAATTGGCGGCACCAATGCAATTTTTAATATCCTAAAATAATAGAAGTATGCACAACAAATTAGATCTGGATCTAGGACGAGATACAGAGAACAAAAAATCTTTGTAGAACATAAGTGACAGAAAACATTCCTTTTATTTTCAATAAGCAACAATTTCTTAAGTACTGAATCAACATAATATTTTTTTTATTATTTTAAAATGCAAATGTTTCAGAATAACTAAAAAACAGTCTGAATGACAGAATCATATTTTTAGAAACAAATACAAAAGCTCAAGATTTTATCATTTACCAATGGCTCATCTCTGTCAATCTCTGACTTATTATATTAAAAAAAGCATAACATTAAAGAAAACCATTCAGTTCAGTAAAATAAATCAACCTATCATCTTAAATTGAACCACCGCTGAATAGAAATGCACTGCTAATAGTGATGTTATTGACAAAAAGCTTTCATTTCCAAAGCTAGTGTTTATATAAACCAAGCAAGACTTCCAAACGGTTCAAAGTTCAAAATGGGTAATGGTAATCAGGTCGTTTTGCCCTAAAACCTGTTCGCCCTAGGACACCCTGAGTCATTTTGCCCTGGGATGTCTTGCCCTTACAAGTGGGTTGTTTTGCCCTTATTTTAGGTTGAATTACAATTAAAGCGGATTAATTAACATGCCGATTATCTTTAATCGGATAATTAATTAAAGTACGTTGTATATAATACCTTTCACAACTCTTACACACAGATATATTACCCATGAAATATACCACCCACAAGTGTGAAAGAGACGTTAATGGTGACAACCGTATATTCAGATAATTAAAAAAAGAATATCTGATCTGTTACACGTATTTGTAATGTCTTGTTGGTGTTGTTAGTAACTCAACACAATCGTATTCTTAAGAAATGTGCAGTGAACCGAATTACAAACATTTTTTCCTTGTCTAAACTCTAAGCAGTATACTTTTAATATTGATTTTGTTTGTTTTGTATGTATCGGTGACTTGTTTACCCTAAACTTTATAGAATATTAGACACATTGTTGTGTGCAAATTATATGGTAAACATTGAAGAAGACAATGAAGATTGCCAGTTATGTGCTGTTTATGATCCCCTTATCCCCAAACATCGTTGTTAAAGTTCAAAAGGAAGTATGAATTCAGCTTGTGACAATCTAAAGATAAATTATTTTGTATTGCTGTATACATATGAAAACTATGGCGAAATGACTCAGGAATTAGGGCAAAACGACCTAGGGCGAACGGGTATTAGGGCGAAACGACTCACTGGCAAATAGGTATTAGGGCGAAACGACCCTGATTAGTGGGTAATGGTTATTTTAAAGGGCAACTACTCAGCAGGGTACAGATCAGTAAATGTCTAACTTTTGGATAGGTCAATCCATTGTAAACAGTGTCTTTCAATAATTACTATCAATCTTTATCATATGTTTTGGGAAATTATTAGCTTATGAATCATATGTACAAAAAACATTTGGAAATATAAGGCAAATAAATTGTTTGACATGAATGGTTTTAATATCCCTATTCTCATCAGAAACCTTTTCTCAAAATATTCCTACATTCCTACAATTTATAACATACTTATCAAAAAACACATTCGCTTTATCTACTTAGTACAAATACATAAAAAAATGAGCTCTCGTACAACAGCTGACCTCACTATCTTGTACAAATTATACAAAAAAAGCATTCGTAAAAACACAAATCAGATGTAACCTGTGTCGAAATTCACATTACATAAATGTCACTATCACAATTTTACAAGTCACACTATTTATAATTTTCCCTCTTAAATAATACATTCTTTTATACACATACATGTTTATGTAGAAAACATAATTACACAAAAATTAAAAAGGGTTATTTTTCAAACTACCCTACATAAATACATGAACATGAAAGTGAAAACCACACACACAGACTTTCTATTCTAGTCCTAAATTTATTAATCTTTGAAATCGTGTTTTTGAAATAACAACAAGTCAATAACATTGCGACTTAACAACGCATGTTCCATGCCCTCACACCATGTTAACATGATCCTGTAAATGTAACTACATGTATGCAAAGAAAAATCCTTTTATTTTGGTGCTGTGAAAATTTACTAGATTTTCTATGCAAACACTTTATGAAAGTATAATCACATATAAATATTAACGAAGCATATTTTTGGAAAACTAGACTAAATACCAGTAATTGTGCTTGAAGAGTTTTTCAAGCCCCGACTGACCAGCATTGCACTTTCCGACTGGTGGATTTTTTTTGTTAAATAAGACTTGTGAGAAAAAAATAATTGCAAACAGCAGGAGGTGGCATCATAAAAAAAACATCAAGCTCTTCAGCTCCAATACTTGATTCAAAACAAAAATGGCAAACTTAAACAAAAACTCTGTATACAATTCCTTAGAATACTAGTTTGACATACTAACATGAAATAATTGGAGATCTTAGGCATTTATCTCCCATGAATACTCCCCACAAAAAGTTATGTCATAACAATTGGTTCAATTGGTTTTTATTGTTCTAAATGGTGAATTGCTTAATTGGGTCATCAATTCATTATGTTATCAGATATATGCTTTTGAAATACAGGCTTTTAAAACGTATCTATATCAAAATACTCCATTACTTCCTGCTTATTTTAACATAAATATTACAAAATAAGCAATTTATTATTACACTATATATATGGAAAACGACAAGAAAAAACGAGAATGCCAAAACGGTTTGAACAAATTTAAATGTGGTTTACCTTGTTGTTTGTTTGTCAAGGGAGGTAATTGAAATATCACTTAGGTCCCTTATTCCTACATGTTTGAAGATAAAAGATGTATGCAACATTTGAGTGGGTTCACATTTATCCCGGTGAAGCCCAAAACTTGCAGTAAATTACTAACAGGATGTCTGGTACAAACACTGATGCCCCAACATTAAATAATGAGGTGCACACACTAGGCATATAACTGACAGTAAATTTTATTATGAGGCTTTTTATTTGTGAATTACACGGTCAAAAGCAAACTATATTATGGCTGTATGTGAACTTTAACCTCAGTGAAGCCTTTAACTTCTAGCTGGGGACAAAAGTGTTAAACACAACCCAATATATACATAGTGACAAGATAATTGCTTGAAGCCTCCTATTCCCACGTCATGATATAAAAACCTTACCAGAAAAACAACTTGAAAAATGTAATTATGTTATTATAAATTCAATTTCTTTGCAAACTTTAACCATTTTTAAATACAAACGCCCAAATAACTTGTCAATGTAAGTGTAGGAAACTCAAAAATCAAAGTCTTCATTCAGTCACTGAAAGTCTGGTTTTCGCATAAGAAAATAACTGATTTCCATAGATGAGAGGCGTTCACATGAAGAAAGCCAATGTCTGATGATGGATGGATGCGAAGAAATGTTGGAAGCTACCAAGGGGGGTCAATGCTATACAGGGGTGCTGCGGCCAGATTCTATACAGTTTTTATTTGAACCTGAAAAATAAGACAAAAAATAAATGTTAATTGTATTCTTGTCCACAGTGCTGCTTTGCAATGTATGTTTATAGTGAAGTACAAATAACATTTAAGCGGGTATGCAGGATTTTGTCACAAATTTATGACTTTATATAAAATGTGTAAAAAACTTATCATACATATGTTTCAATATTAATTAAAACCAGAGCACGGCTTAACAGGTGCCACGCTCGGCTGCGGGTGCAGTATTTAATAAATGAAAGCTTGTCAGATTTTTTTTTAAAAGGTCACAGTGACCTTGACCTTTGATCTAGTGACCCAAAAAAGGGTGTGGCATGTATAACTCATCAAGGTTCAGCTACATATGAAGTTTCAAAGTTGTAGGTTGAAGCACTTTGATTTTAGAGCCAATGATCAAAACCTTGACAAAATGTTAAGGTTTTAGCATGACGGGGACGACGACGGACACGACACGCTGGCTATGACAATACCTCGGGTTTTCTCCGAAAACAGTGGAGCTAATAAAAGTTAAGAAGAACATGTATCAAGAGATGTGTTTGTCAGAAACACAATGTCCCCTAATGTGGCTCTGAATTTTTTTTTTTTATACCTTTGACCTTAAAGGATGACCTTGACTTTCACCACTCAAAATGTGCAGCTCCATGAGATTCACATGCATGCCAAATATCAAGCTGCTATCATCAATTTTGCAAAAGTCATTACCAAGATTAAAGTTTACTGACAGACAGACACACACATACAATGACAGACAGACAGACAGACAGGCCAAAAACAATATACCCCCCGATCATTCGATCCAGGGGCATACAAAAGTGAAAAGTGTTGTTCCTTATTAGCCTGTGTGTACCGCACAGGTTAATCTATGCTGACGCTTTAGGCACATGAATTCAGCCAAGTTTCCCACGAGAAAGGCTCTATTAATGAGAACACCACAAAAATGTCACCTAATTTTGATGGACTTGAAGGTCGAGGTCCCCATATTCTGACAGTGCCGTCATCTGACGCACTAGCCAGCATGCCAGGCACTGTGGGGTTCCAGTGAACACAATTAACCGTGCGAGAATGGCCCTCCAATACTGCTATTGGCATTTCACGCCGCAAATGCCATATATACACTTTGTTATCTGGAAATAGAGTTATAAGAAATTATTGTCTCTTAAGTCTGAAGTTTTTATTTCCAGGTGTAAATTAATGAGAAAATTCTGCCCTTGAGGCTGCATTATGTGAGGACCCTGAGTGTGTCCAGCAATCATAGACAAATGAACTTACATGACTAACCAAATTAAAAATAAATTTCCAAATAATTACTAGAATTTCCACTAGAACTTAGGTTGTGTGTTTTTATTGACTGATATTAATTCACTTTTGATTTGCGTACTGTGTGGATTTAAACTTTGTTATCCCAGTATAAATATACATGTTTATAGGTCTCCAATATTACAAATACCAACAAAGTGATTTATATCAGAAATCCATGTTGCATATGTAATAAATATACATATATCAGTTGATAAATTACATTTAATTACATATGACTTGGAATCATAACACGCTTCAGTATTACAGAGCCTAAACCGCAGACTGGAAGTACATATCGATTTTTTCGCCATTGCGTCTGTGTGATTTTGCCAATGTACATGACTGACTTTTTTGCGCGTGACCACTCATATGGGGGAAATTTAACATTTGGGATGCAAAATTGCTGGCCGCTGGCTGGAGAAACGGGGTTACCGCTTAAGAGGGGTGCATTATATAGTGTTTATCAACGGTCGCGGCACAGAACGGCCGCCTACACGGAGCGACCGGCGATGAGGGGTGACTGGAAGTAGGGGTTGGACTGTATTCTGTATATAAACTACAACAGGATTCTTGACTAACAAAAATGCCTTCTAAATACGGTTAGGAATTTAAGCACTCTTTCGTAATCAAACGAGGCACATACAGATTTGCAAATTATTTACATTTTGCTGAAATTTCCGAATTGTAGGCTGCATAGCAAGCTATAGCATTATATCTCTTCAAGTTATCCTCTCAACCTTTTTGAAGCTCTGATACAAAGAGAAAATGCAACCCGCAAAATACAGAACACAAGTAACTAGCAGTCTATTCAGGTTTTATGCTGTTTGCTGCTCATTACTATCTTATGGACGGAAATCAAGATTTTAAAATTTAAATCTAGTAAGAAAGGTATTAAAATGAAATTGATTTTCTAAGGGACTACAAACTCATCCATGTGCGTCTCTAAGTGGTAATGGGTTGAATCACATCTTACTGACCTTCACTACCACTAGCCACAAAATCCTGATTGAGACCTCCAAAGCATGAATGTATTGCATATGTGCCTTGTGAGACACCCTGGAACTTCCGCACCAACACTCGGTCCTTCAAGTCCCACATATGGACACCCTGAAAGAAGGGGATTCAGATTTTACTGTTGCAAAAGTGTTGGCCAAAAATTCAAAGTATAATATATGTAAGATTTTTACTCTAGAAAATCGAGGCTTAATGCATGTGCGTAAAGTGTTGTCTCAAGTTAGCCTGAGTATAAGGCAAAGGCTAATCAGGGATGACACTTTCCGCTTTTATGTTGTATTTTAGTTTGGCTAATCTGGGACAACACTTTACACACATGCGTTAAGCACCTTTTTCCCAGAGGGCAGTTCATGTTGAACAAAAAAAAACCACACAGACTAAAGTACATAAACAAGAAAATGTATTGTTTGTTTACAGCTCTTTCCCAATATGGAAAAGTACCAATACCAGCCCATTTGGGAAAAAATAGTGCGAAAAACTCTGACATTGGAGAATTTCGCATTGTGAAGTCTTCTTATTGGGAAATTGGTGTATCTGAATTTCTGCTTACTAATAATTTAAAATTGATAACTAAATGTTGTCAAGTAGTCAATATTATATTGACTTACATTCAAGCCATATTGTTGCATAGGGAAAATAACTAAATGGCATACTGTTCACATTTGATGAAGATTGTTTGTTTACTTTAAAACAATACTGCTCACTGCTTAATGAACACCCTTGAATACACAAACCAATCTTATTTTGGTTTATGCTTTCACAAATAAATTTTGTTTCACTTCCTACATTTTTCATTTTTCAGCAAAGGTGATAAAAATATCTTCATTTGGCAGTTTTAAAATAAATGTATGCAATTAATTATTGAAAATGTGATGACAAATCCATTATTTGTAATATTATGTTATGAACAACCTGATATTAGATACACCATTTCATGTCATGAAAACACTCAAAAAGTTATCTTGAACGTAGTTATATGGTAATTGCTGTGTTAAAAGGGAAAGCATAGGATATAAAATGAGCCTCGCTGTGTAAAATGAGGATTAATCCTTTTTCACTTAAAAAATGTATTTTGACGCATTGTAGTCCCCCCAAAATTAACATTTAATTAAATACCTTTCTTACTAAATTCAAGTTTTAAAGGCTTCATTTCCAATCCTTAGTTACTGATGAGCAGCAAACAGATTGCGAGTTACTCCCAGGCTGTTCTGGTTTTATGCTGGTTGCAAAAGCCATTTTTACTTTGCTCTTTATGGGGTAATGGATAAATGCAGTACGTAGTGCTAATCAGGGACGAAACTTTCCGCTTTTATGTCATTTTTCATTGAAAAGAAGTCTCTTCTAAACAAAAAGCAACTCTAGGCGGAAAGTATTGTCCCTGATTAGCCTGTGTGGACTGCAAATGCTAATCTGGGACAAAAATATATGCATATGCGATAAAAACATTTACCCAGAGTCTGGATTAAATTGGATATCTTGTCTGCTTACCTGATGTGCTATATTTAGTAGGCACAGCCTCCCTGTTGCATTTAATGTGAAAGACATAATAGGGTGTGTTTCTTGAATTCTGGAAGAAAAATAAGTTAATGTTTAACAAATAAGACTTGTTAGATGTTGAAGAGAGGGTAAGTCCACATGTCAGTATGCTGTCATGCAAACAGATAAGTGCAAGGACCAACAAAACAGGGCATTAGAAAAGAAAGAATACCAAAATAAGGATATTAGAAAAGAAAAATACCAAAAAAGAGGGTATTAAAATAGGAGGAATACCAAAAAAGAGGACATTATAATAGAAAGAATAATGTGAGGTACAATAAAAATAAAATTTAGCTTTATACATTTAGCTTAACAATCTTTTGCAGTAAAAATCATCGTTTCAATAAATGTCAAACACTGAGTATGGTACCTGAAATACTTTGTCATTAAATACAAATATTTGCAACTGGATACAAGTTTTTTATGACATGTCTGTGTTAAACTGTAGCATACTTGAATATAATTTCTGAACGATATAACATGCATATTCACAGCACCTATACAAAGGCATGACTTACAAATGGGAATCGGTAAGTTCATCAAAGTTGTACGCTCTTATGCGGAAGTGTGTGTCTGCAGCGTACACGAGTTTCCCATCGTTCTGGCAAGCGAGGCACTGGACTCTCACACCTTCCCAGGAGTCAAGCACGTTACCATCAAGGTCCTAGAAGTGAGAAAACAAGAGCACCGCCTTGCGGGTGCAGACCGCTCATCTATTTTCTTTTTAAAGGTGAAGGGACTCTCATTTTCAATCACAAAGGAGGGAGGAGTGGAGTGAAGAGGGGTGTATAGTGTGGGGTTGTGGACATTTATTACATTATCTTCCAAAAAAGCGAAAAAAAAAAAAAAAAAAAAAAAAAAATCCGGGGGGGGGGGGGGGGGGTTGGGGGGGCGATGGGGGGGGGGGGGGGGGGGGGTTTGGGTGCGATGGTTGGACGGTATTTCAAACATAACCATTTTTTAAAAAAAAATGGGGGGGGGTATAGTGTGAGGGTGTGGTGGTAATTTGTGAGATGATCTTAAAAAAAAAAAAAAAAAAAAAAAAAATTAGGGGGGGAGGGGGTGGGTGGGGGGGGGGGGGGGGGTATAGTGTGAGGGTGTGGTGGTTATTTGTTAGATGATCTTAAAAAAAAAAAAAAAAAAAAAAATAGGGGGGGGAGGGGGGGAGGGGGGGAGGGGAGGGCACGGGGGATGGTTTGGGTGGAGTCTATTGTGGTATGTCAGGTAAGAGTAGTTTCATCAAAGTATCAATCAAATCTAATCATAAATAAAGAAGTTATGGCAATTTTAGCAAAATTTAATAATTTGACCTTGAGAGTCAAGGTCATTCAAAGGTCAAAGTAAAATTAAAGTTGCCAGGTACAGTAACCTCATGATAGCATGTAAGTATTTGAAGTTTGAAAGCAATAGCCTTGATACTTAAGAAGTAAAGTGGATCGAAACACAAAATTTAACCATATATTAAAAGTTACTAAGTCAAAAAAGGGCCATAATTCCGTAACAATGACAACCAGAGTTATGCAACTTGTCCTTTTACTGTACCCTTATGATAGTTTGTGAGTGTTCCAAGTATGAAAGCAATATCTATGATACTTTAGGGGTAAAGTGGACCAAAACATAAATCTTAACCAAATTTTCAATTTTCTAAGTATAAAGGGCCGATAATTCCGTTCAAATGCCAGTCAGAGTTACATAACTTTGCCTGCACGGTCCCCTTATGATAGTTCATAAATCTTGCAAGTATGAAAGCAATAGCTTTGATACTGTAGGAATAAAGTGGACCTAAACACAAAACTTAATCAAATTTTCAATTTTCTAAGTATAAAAAGGGCACATAATTCTGTCAAAATGCCAGTCAGAGTTACATTACTTTGCCTGCACAGTCCCCTTATGATAGTTAGTAAGTGTTGCAAGTATGAAAGCAATAGCTTTAATGCTTAAGGAATAAAATGGACCTAAACATAAAACTTAACCAAAATTGTCAATTTTCTAAGTATAAAAAGGGCACATAATTCTGTCAAAATGCATGCCAGAGTTATCTAAATTTGCCTGCCCAGTCCCCTCATGATAGTAAGTAAGTGTACCAAGTTTGAATGCAATAGCATTGATACTTACTGAGAAAAGTGGAACTAAACGCAAAACTTAACCAAAATTTTCAATTTTTTAAGTATAAAAAGGGCACATAATTCTGTCAAAATGCACGCCAGAGTTATCTAACTTTGCCTGCCCAGTCCCCTCATGATAGTAAGTAAGTGTACCAAGTTTGAATGCAATAGCATTGATACTTTCTGAGAAAAGTGGACCTAAACGCAAAACTTAACCGGACGCCGACGCCAACGCCAACGCCAACGCCGACGCCGACGCCAAGGTGATGACAATAGCTCATAATTTTTTTTCAAAAAATAGATGAGCTAAAAATGTACACGAGTATCTCTCTGGGAATACTCGGTTAAACACATATGTATAAAGTGTCATCCCTGATTAGTCTTTGCAATCAGGGAGTTGCTCAAAACTCTAAGGGTCAATTAAGCTTACTTAAGATCAATTTATTTATGTAATACAGTAAAAACTCTCTTTACGACCACTCCGGTATTACGACCAACTTGCTAAGACGACCACTATTTTTCAGTCCTGATTTTTTCCTTCTATATTTAAATAGTCGTTACACTCACTTATCTGACCAACCCGCTATTACGACCACTTTAATCAGTACCAATGAACTAAATTACTCTAAATTTCCAAACAACCAGTAATTTTCACACCATACTTGATTTGGTGTTGTGGTTCGATCAGGTTTGTGTACAAAGCCATTGTGACTCAATCAACCACAATTCATGACAATGGTTTTTGGCATACATATGCGACGCAGTTGTTTGATTTTTGGCACTTGTTATTCTTTGTAACCCTTGATTTTTGTTTGACAATAAGCTATTATTACCAAGATGGGTAAATTGGTTATTGTTTGGTACTCACTTTAAAGATTAAATACGGCGAATAATTTAACAGTTAGGATAATTGAGTAAGATGGTTTTGTTCATGATGGATAAAAATCCTACCTTTATACTATATCGTTTTTCAAAATGGATAAGCCAAAACGGAAAGAGTTGTGTTTAAAAGAAAAAATTGATTTGATTAACGCGAATGATGGGAAATCTCAACGGCAGTTGGTCCATTTATTCGGCATTGGAAAGACTCAGGTGTGTTATTTTGTTCAGTCTCTCCAAAACGTCATTTGCTTGGCTCCGTGCCGTTATTTGATAGTTGGGACATGAATCCGCTTAATGAGACTTTTATGCAGCTATTAAACCTATTACATTTGACCAAACAAAATTGCATAAGCCATAGAAAGAAATTTGGCTATTAATAAAATTTTCCCGTTATGAGAAACTCCTGTTTCAGCTATGTTTAAAAAAAACATGTCAGATGTGAAATGGCGTCTGCAGTTCTAAAATTTAATTGTATAACCCATTCTAAATGTTCTTATTTTTCCTTTGTAAGTTGTGAAGGTGAAAAGCTCTTCTAAGCCGACGACAATTGACTCTTTAAGTAAACCTAAAGGATAGTATCATGATGAAAAGTACATGTACATGTAATTTAACTTCTTGTTTGAAAAGCTGGACATATTATATTTGTACACTGCATAAATAATTTACTGTTATATTTTATGCAAAAACATTAAAATTCATTGAATATTAACATTTTTGTTTTATCTGTCAATCAAATTTATGAAAACTCCGAATTAAAACCACCTGGCTATTAACACCATTTTTCAAAAGTCCCACAGGTGGTCTTAATAGCGAGATTTCACTGTATTTACATTAAAAGTTAGACCTTTTAACTATATTTTCATTTAAAACATAATATGAATGTTCAAATATTTGTGCTGAATACATTATCATGAATCTTGTGCAATCAATTTTATTGATGTGTCAAGTGAGCAGATACGAAAGCATTATTAGTTATTTTATTATCTTTTTGCCTGGAAGGAACCAGTACTTGGTATCTTTAGAAAGATATTCAAAAAGCCCTTTTAGTAAAGATGTCCCATTCACAGATTTTGGATCCCGTATTGTGCAATCCAGCACTTACACACTGATAAAACTGTCCCTTGGTGCCCCCCGTCACAAACTTCCTACTGTCGCTGTGCCACGCGGCGCCCGTCAGACTGTCCTCCGGAGACTGGCTCATCTTCACCTTCAACTCCCCAGTCTAGACAATGAGAACACATATGGTACAGAAATTAAATTACAAAGACTGATCTTCACCTTCAGCTATCAAGTCTAGACCATTGAAAACAACACGGTATTTTACACAAACTGATCGTCACTTTCAATGAATCAGTCAGGACATTAACACAAATGGTACAGAATTTTGTTTACACAAACTAGTCTTAACCTTTAACTATCCAGTCTGGACAATGCACTAAATATGTCACTGAAAAGTTTTGTGGGCTGATAACATACATTTATCTGAAAATTGCAACGCCTATACTTCACAACAGAATTGTGGCAATTAAAAAATACTCCTGTTGTACTTTTAAGGAATTAAATATGTCTTTTAAATAAAAAACAAGAGATATGTTTGTCAGAAACACAATGCCCCCTATTGCGCCGCTTTGAATTAAAAAAAAATACCTTTGACCTTGAAGGATGACCTTGACCTTTCACCGCTCAAAATGTGCAGCTCCATGAGATACACATGCATGCCAAATATCAAGTTGCTATGTTCAATTTTTTTAAAGTTATCGCAAAACTTTAACCAGACAGGCCAAAAACAATATACCCCTGATCTTTCGATCCGGGGGCATAAAAACCTACAAGAGCTTTCAAAAGACATGAACATTTTCTGTTGTCATGTGTCATGTTAACTCTTTGTCCTTATTAAAAGCATGCAAAAAAGTAAACATTAAATTCACGAGCAAAGTTGTGAGATCCTTGTGGACAGCTTGGACTGAAATTTTGTTATTGCCGAATAAGAATTTAGTAGCATTAGAACACAATAAAAGATTCAACAAATATGAATGCACCAATGACCATCAATATTTGTTTGCCCAACAACACAGGCAGAACATCAATATCAGGAATACAATTTATCAAAGCCTATTACAGTCAATCTCACTAACATTAATGAACATTTAAAAGAAATACTGTAAAAAACAATAATTTTATACTACAATACAAAAAGTATATTCAACATTTATTATCCATCTTTGACACAGAAGACACAGAAAAGCTTGAAAAAATAATTTAGCCTCACTCTGGGAAAAACTGGGCTTGATGCATGTGCGTTAAATGTCGTCCAGGGCAGTCCACACAGGCTTATCAGGGAAGTCACTTTACACTTGTATGATATTTTTCAGTTAAAAAAAGTCTTTTCTTAGCAAATAAAAAACAGTGTAGGCAGAAAGTTTCGTCCCTGATTAGCCTGTGCTGATTGCACAGGATATTCTTGGATTACATTTAACGCACATGCATTAAAACCTAATAACACAAAACAAGGCTCATTTAAAAACCAAATTCGTACAATGACATTCCAGAGCCAGAGTTCTGCACATTCGTCTGGTCCACAGGCTATGATGTATGTACAGTCCGGACTCCAGGCAATATATGACACGCCGTATGAAGGGTTATCAAACGTTCGCTTAAACTTCACTGTACCAGTATCCTGAAGAATAAAATATAATAATAATATATGATATTTTCCATTATATAGAGACTACAGAAAACTGTTGTTACCTAAATATCAGATATGATGGCCTTCAATTATAAAATTAAAGCAACTGATGTCTACTTCGAAAAGGAAGACATTGCTGGTAATTAACCTGGGTAAATTTACTAGAATGGCCTTCGATCTAGTCACAATTAGTATTACACAACAACTAACAATATACACACATATATATATGCGTGTGCGTAAATTTTTTGTTGTTGTGTTATTTATTGTGGTCAACATTAACACAACCATTAATTATTATTTCATGTCAATTATATATACCATACTTTTCATCACAATGTTGAATAAGCATTTATTTACATCGCCATTACATGTCTTATGAATGTTGTTTGGCTATGTACTTATGTATTTGCCAATAAAATTGACTTTACTTGAATAAACATTAAGGGTCAACCACACAAATATCAGTACAATCTGTAAAATGGTAAGGAGTTAAAGGTCAATACAAAAAATTAGTAGACACATTTTAAAAATTTAAAATGGATGAATATTTGCTTAAAGTATTTATACATTCAATGTAATTAAGTAAATCATTAAAATTACCTATATTAAAATCCAGTATTCCACGAATATAAAGCTTAAATGTAATTACCCTATTTACAGCTTAACTTTGTTACCTCAATGTCACTGTGATTTCAAAATTGACTTCGAGATAACCGTAGTATGAAATATTGGAATATGGACTTCAAGATGCATTATGTTTTAGTTACTTGTTGTTTGGACTTAGTGATAAAGTGATTCAGTACCTTTAACATGAGCTAAAAAAAATCAATAATACATTCAAATGCGTTTCAGTGACTCTTTACACACATTCCATGAAACCCCACGACGACTCTTTGCACACATTCCATGAAACCCCACGACGAATCTTTACACACATTCCATGAAACCCCACGACGACTCTTTACACACATTCCATGAAACCCCATGACGACTCTTTACACACATTCCATGAAACCCCACGACGACTCTTTACACACATTCCATGAAACCCCACGACGACTCTTTACACACATTCCATGAAACCCCACGACGACTCTTTACACACATTCCATGAAACCCCACGACGACTCTTTACACACATTCCATGAAACCCCACGACGACTCTTTACACACATTCCATGAAACCCCACGACGACTCTTTACACACATTCCATGAAACCCCATGACGACTCTTTACACACATTCCATGAAACCCCATGACGGCTCTTTACACACATTCCATGAAACCCCACGACGACTCTTTACACACGTACCATGAAACCCCATTTTCCCAGAATGTGGCTCAAATAAATTCTGCAACATAGCTTTCTCATTACCAAACCCGAATCTGTTATTAATCTGTATCTTGTGAAATGTACATAAATAAAACAATTGCACGTAAATCATTCATATTTAGCCTTTCAATGTGGGGTAACCTGCCTTATCGACATCCCAGATGATAAGTGATCCCTCTTTAGAGCCAGTGGCGAGCATGGAACCGTCCGGAGAGAAGCGTAGGAACCAGACATCGTCACAGTGCTCATTGAGCACCTGCATTGTCTGACATGGGAACTGCTCCCTGCAGACAGGTATTCATTAATCATTTTGAAGGATTTAGTGTAAAACTTGTGTAGCGAGTGAACAAAAAGCTTACTATGAGTTATGTTAAGTTTTTTCTACTTTATATAATTTGGTATTTATACACTGGTACATTTAAATATAGAGTGCATTCATGTATTGCAGTTCATTAAATCAGTGTAATTATTAATAAGGGGGAATTCACTAGCGATTACAGGCATATACAAGTTTAAAACAGCAAAAAACTGGTGACGACAACAGATCAGGTTCAATGCTGTGTGCTGCTTATCAGTATCTAAGGGTTGGAAATGAAACCTTTAAAACAAGAGCACCGCATAACGGGTGCCACGCTCTGCTGCAAAAGCTTGTCAGATTTTTTTTTTTTTTAGAGGTCACAGACCTTGACCTTTGACCTAGTGACCCAAAATGGGTGTGGCTTGTAGAACTCATCAAATTGCATCTACATATGAAGTTTCAAAGTTGTAGGTGGAAGCACTTTGATTTTAGAGGCAATGTTAAGGTCTTTGTTAAAGTTTTATATTAGAGGTCACAGTGACCTTGATCTTTGACCTAGTGACCCAAAAATGGGTGTGGCATGTAGAACTCATCAAGGTGCAACTCCATATGAAGTTTCAAAGTTGTAGGTGGAAGCACTTTGATTTAGAGCCTATGTTAAAGTTTGATATTAGAGGTCACAGTGACCTTGACCTTTGACCTAGTGACCCAAAAATGGATGTGGCGTGTAGAACTCATCAAGGTGCATCTACATATGAAGTTTCAAAGTTGTAGGTGGAAGCACTTTGATTTTAGAGCCAATGTTAAGGTTTTAGCACGACGCCTACGGCGGACGAGCTGGCTATGACAATAGCTCGGGTTTTCTCCGAAAACAGCCTTGCTAACTAGCTCTATTAAGAAAAGTCTTTAATGAATTTGATTTTATGTTGGTCATCAAACAGGTCAAAATGTGTATCTGAGGAGTAAAAGGTTCAGTGTACAAGCCTGCATACCTGCTGCAAACATGGTCCAAGAACAAAGAGACGTCTTCCAAGCCATTAGAGAACTTGGTGTTGTGGTAGGGGCACTTCTCCTTCTGAAGCTCCACTGCCTGGTTCAGCAGTGTGAGGAGACGTCGAGGAGGGAGCATCACTGACGGTGGCAAGAATGCTGCAACCCGGACACACAAATACATTGGAGCCCCGCTCTGGGAAAACGGGGCTTAATGCATGTGCGTAGTGTCACCTCAGGTTTGCCTGTGCAGTTCACACAGGCTAATCAGGGACGATAATTTCCGCAGATATTGGATTTTCGCTAAGATGGGACTTTCTTTAAATTAAAAATACCATAAAAGTGGAAATTATCGTTCCACATTAGCCTGTAAAGTCAGCACATGCTAATCAGGGACAACACTTGGCACACACGCATATAGACCTATTTCACCAGAGTGAGGCTCTAATACATTCATATCTCATCATTAAGCCGAGCAATTTTAATAGATTAAGAAAAGTGCTATTTGATTGATTCTTGTCAAGTTTTGATGGGTATAAAAACAATTGGGGGTGGTAATACCGTACTTAATACCGATTTATTTCGAAGATATAACACACCAGTACTTCGATGTGACATAAAACAGCCAATAAGGGCACTTTATGATATCATTTTATGTTTTTCAATATCATGGATTTCAGTTGGTTAATTTTCAAAATAAGGCCGAACAATCATGGGATAAATAGTAAACCAGGTCACAATCAACAATATAAAATAGCTTTATTCATTTTCCACTGTAATAACTGTATAATCAGGCTATAAATCTTGTCTCCCATCTTTTTAAGGATTTTACATTGAAGAGAGATGTGACATTTAACTTTTATTGACAACAAAGTATCAAATAACATACCTTGTAGTTTTTCTACGAGTTTCTGTCTGGTCTGTTGCCCTTTACCGTTCCACTGAGACATATCATGCAGGTCCTCTGGATTGCTGCACATCATGTAACTGAGGATGAAATTAAGTGTATTCACGGTAGTATTTGGTACTGATCAACACAGACATTCAGAAAAAGATGGGGAAAGCAAAAATTGGGTTTGAAAGTCTGTCGATGTTTTGAAAAGCTTGTAACAGTTGTTCAGGCGTAAAATTTGAAAAAAAAATAAAACTTTAACATTAAAAACTCCAATGATGATGTTATCAGCAGGTTTCTAACAACAATCCATACAAAAGTCACTAAACCTTGGACAAAGTAAGTAATACTGTGCACGGTCCTAAAATATTTTCCAGAATACTGGCCCTTAAAGTCATTTAAAAGTTATAGTCAAGTCCCATTAAAAAGTTGACTCGCCAGTAGATTGGACTTTGGGCCAGTAACAGTTTGGTGCTTGCCTGACCTTGCATCAGTTTATGGCTTTTGCAGACACTATCAGGGTTTTACATTCATGTCAAATTTTAGGGGTCCCTAGGACTTCTGTTATTAATTTTCAGGGGTCCTGTCAATAAAAATGGGGATCCCAATGAAAATTAGGTGATATATTAGTAGTATAGCACACGTGAATGGTCCTTTATGCATGGCAAGTTTTGTTTGCATGTTTTTCACAGTACATCAAATCATTTCTGAATGAAAGCCATTGATATTTATAAAGCCATTCCGGCAAAAACTTTCGAGCCTTTTTAGTGGCAGGGGGCATTGTTTCAGTCCCACAGGAACCTTGCTCTTGTGTGGCAGATTCTGCATCTTTTGAACTACTTTGAAAGAATGCGCGTAAGTCACCTTGTTTTGACATTTTTGTAGACGAAAAAGGGAATTTTAAAATGCATGCCATTTGAGTTACAAGCAGCGAATGTATGCTACAAATGCTGGCTGTGTTAAAGTCAAACAGTTAAAACTTAAAGTTTAGTAATCGATTATTTACGTAAACAATAGCCGCGATTTAACACACACCTATACAATTAAAGATTGTATAATGTATTTATTTTTACAGTTTAATCTTGCTAGCCAGATAATAAGCTATCATAACCTCGGTAAGCTTTTCTTTCTTAGCAACATAAAATAGCTCGCATTTACGCATTGTAATCTCAATTCGGGACTGGACTTTGCACCTAGCAACAGCAGGTGCGCAATAATACAATTGGTCGATTAATCAAACAAGCGAGACAATCCTACATCCTTCTAGAAAATGACGTACTGCAGTTGTCTTTCAGATTTTCTTGTTGATGAGAACCAATACGTCTAAATAATTGTGCGTCCCATGGGACGCAAACCAACAACAAGAGCACCGCCTTGCGGGTGCAGACCGCTCATCTATTTTCTTTTTAAAGGTGAAGGGACTCTCATTTTCAATCACAAAGGAGGGAGGAGAGGAGTGAAGAGGGGTGTATAGTGTGGGGTTGTGGACATTTATAACATTATCTTCCAAAAAAGCGAAAAAAAAAAAAAAAAAAAAAAAATCAGGGGGGGGGGGGGGGGGTTGGGGGGGGCGATGGGGGGGGGGGGGTTTGGGTGCGATGGTTGGACGGTATTTCAAACATAACCATTTTTAAAAAAAAAATGGGGGGGGGGGGTATAGTGTGAGGGTGTGGTGGTAATTTGTGAGATGATCTTAAAAGTAATTTGTGAGATGATCTTAAAAAAAAAAAAAAAAAAAAAAAATAAAAAATTGGGGGGGGGGGGGTGGGGGGGGGGGGGTATAGTGTGAGGGTTTGGTGGTCATTTGTGAGATGATCTTAAAAAAAAAAAAAAAAAAAAAAAAAAAAATAGGGGGGGGGAGGGGGGAGGGGGGGAGGGGAGGGCACGGGGGATGGTTTGGGTGGAGTCTATTGTGGTATGTCAGGTAAGAGTAGTTTCATCAAAGTATCAATCAAATCTAATCATAAATAAAGAAGTTATGGCAATTTTAGCAAAATTTAATAATTTGACCTTGAGAGTCAAGGTCATTCAAAGGTCAAAGTAAAATTAAAGTTGCCAGGTACAGTAACCTCATGATAGCATGTAAGTATTTGAAGTTTGAAAGCAATAGCCTTGATACTTAAGAAGTAAAGTGGATCGAAACACAAAATTTAACCATATATTAAAAGTTACTAAGTCAAAAAAGGGCCATAATTCCGTAACAATGACAACCAGAGTTATGCAACTTGTCCTTTTACTGTACCCTTATGATAGTTTGTGAGTGTTCCAAGTATGAAAGCAATATCTATGATACTTTAGGGGTAAAGTGGACCAAAACATAAATATTAACCAAATTTTCAATTTTCTAAGTATAAAGGGCCCATAATTCCGTTCAAATGCCAGTCAGAGTTACATAACTTTGCCTGCACGGTCCCCTTATGATAGTTCATAAATCTTGCAAGTATGAAAGCAATAGCTTTGATACTGTAGGAATAAAGTGGACCTAAACACAAAACTTAATCAAATTTTTAATTTTCTAAGTATAAAAAGGGCACATAATTCTGTCAAAATGCCAGTCAGAGTTACATTACTTTGCCTGCACAGTCCCCTTATGATAGTTAGTAAGTGTTGCAAGTATGAAAGCAATAGCTTTAATGCTTAAGGAATAAAATGGACCTAAACACAAAACTTAACCAAAATTGTCAATTTTCTAAGTATAAAAAGGGCACATAATTCTGTCAAAATGCATGCCAGAGTTATCTAAATTTGCCTGCCCAGTCCCCTCATGATAGTAAGTAAGTGTACCAAGTTTGAATGCAATAGCATTGATACTTACTGAGAAAAGTAGAACTAAACGCAAAACTTAACCAAAATTTTCAATTTTTTAAGTATAAAAAGGGCACATAATTCTGTCAAAATGCACACCAGAGTTATCTAACTTTGCCTGCCCAGTCCCCTCATGATAGTAAGTAAGTGTACCAAGTTTGAATGCAATAGCATTGATACTTTCTGAGAAAAGTGGACCTAAACGCAAAACTTAACCGGACGCCGACGCCAACGCCAACGCCAACGCCGACGCCGACGCCGACGCCGACGCCAAGGTGATGACAATAGCTCATAATTTTTTTTCAAAAAATAGATGAGCTAAAAATGACGGGTCCTGACTGGCACTTTATGCGTATTTGACGCAGAATATCGCGTCCCGTAAAACCCTGCACTATAACAGAATTAAATTTCATTTATTTAATCTAATAAGGCCTCCCTTTGAAAAAACGGGGCTAACTGCATGTGCGTAAAGTGTTGTCATAGATTGCAAACTGCACGTATTAATCTGGTAGGACATTCCCCGCCCAAACTTGAATTTTGCTAAGTAGTGGCTTTAATTATACCCAAAATACCATAACAGAGGAAAGGGGACTGCACAGACTAATATGGGACAACAATTTATATACATGCATTAAGCCCCATTTTACCTGCTAAGCTCGTGCACTCTCTCCGTGTTGTATCTGAGAGGAGTGAGTTCATGTCTCAGGCAGTGTAAAGCCTCCAACAGGTGGCCATCTTCCAACAACTCCAGGTACTTCTGTTCCAGGATTAGGAATTTCATTTCCTGCAAAATAAACCATGAATGCTTCAAAGGTTTATTTTTATGGTTATCGCTATCGTATTTGAATTTAAGGCTAGCAAGGGGACAATTGCTTGAACAAATCTGCATCCAAAAGTGTCATCCTAGATATCCTAGATAAACCCATGCAGTTTGCAACGGCTGATCTGGAAGAACTCTTTCCCATTTTTAATTTCTTTCCTGTTTAGTGTGTTTTTTACACCATACATAGAATGAAGACAAACAGTGCCGACCTGTATTAGTCTGCAAGATTCAGCTACATGTAATTTAAACACTAAGGCAGATATAAAAAAAAAAAAATTAGAAAATTCAAACCAACAAAAAAATCTGTTCCTTAAAACTGGTCTTAAGTATAATGCATCCACTCACCAGAATGTTTTCAGACTTCTCAACCAGAATCCTCAAATCATCAAGGTCTTCATCTGCCTACAATAAGTATGTACGCAATTGTTTTTTAATAATAGCATCATGATTTGAATTTGTCTTACCATACTTAAGTGCACTATCGGATACCAATTTTCGACCCTTCTCCTAAGAGCTGCTAATCAAATGCTAGCTCTAGTAAAAGGTATGATTAATCATGGGTACCATAGATGACAACCTTGCTGCTGAAAAGGTGGTTAAAAAATATGTTAAAATATAAATACACTGTATAGCTAATTTTATTAAACAAACTACACACAAAAAACCTCAAACTATCGGGAAATACTTGTATTATTTTAGTTCAAACAATTATCAAGAAATAATTATTTTACACTTTATTATACTGAATTCTATTTGGATTTCATTTGTGAAGCAGTTAAGCAAATTTCTTTTATGGCCAGTTTAAAGGGACGTTTTGGTAAATTGACAAATTACAAAAAAAAATGTTTCAGATATGCAAATTTCGTTTTAGTTATGATATTTAGAAAGATACAGTAATAATGAATATTTACTATGCTCTAAAATGTTCATAATATGCATCTTTTAAAAATCTGAAAATTATAAAACCTTACAACCGCAAAACGATTGAATAATTTGTAGAATTCTGTTGATATCGTAATATTTCATGACATGAACAGGATTGCTTTTAAAAAGTGTAAAATACACCACACACTATAAAAGCACTGATGGTCAAGTGGTTTGAGCACCAGACTTTTACTCCCAAAGTCAGTGGTTTGAGCCCAATTGAGGATTACTGTTTTCTTTCTTTAATTTTATTCTTGATTTTGACTTGTTATTTAGTCCCAATGTTTAGATTTATCAAGTTAATTAATTTCAGGACAAACTTCCATACATGCAAAAATCTGTAAAAAGGTCCCTGTTAGTAATTTCTGGCCTCTCCATGGAATATTTCACTCAGTGCATGAGTCCACCATATAATATCTTATCTTGCCTCAAATTTTTTAACCATGCAAGCCCCATGTTTAAATTTTAAATACAGGAAAACTTATGCCAAATCTATTTAATGACAATGCCTTACAGTTCATGCTGGAGCATTTGATTGATCTGTAAAATTCGGAAAATCACAAAGACTTTTTGGATGTAAAATGTACCTTGTTCCATTCACCATTCATGATGTTAGTTCTGAACTGGGCAGCAGCAGGATGTTCAAGCATACATCCAGACTCTGCTATAAGCTCATTTACAGTGTGACTGAAATACAGGTAAACAAATTAAGTATAACCCATATTCATAGTCATACCAATAAAAGTTACATGTATGCTCAAAATCCCGGATTGTGCTAGACTTTGAAAATAATCACTTATACCTAAGTGCTAACTTTGCAGGCACATTTTAAAAATAATTATAAATAGGTATGCTTTGTTTGTAACAGCACATAAGCAGTGTTCTCCGGAAGCAACGGCAGCTGGCAATTTCACCAGTTACATTGAATCTATATGCCGGCTAATTTTCCCAAAAATATCAATTCAAATGGTGTAAATACACCTGTTTTATATCT